>NW_027523253.1:31511-54417 GCF_052094955.1 Ictidomys tridecemlineatus
CAGAGAGCAGAGGATAAAGACTGGGCTGCAGAAGGAATGATTCAGAGAGTAGATATTGGAGACTGAGTTGCAGAAGGACTCTTAGAGAGAGCAGAAGTTGGAGACTGAAGGACTGTTGCAGAGAGCAGAGCTTGGAGACTGAGGTGCAAAATTTTGTTACATAGAGTAGAGGTTGGACACTGGGGTGAAGAAGGATTGTTGCAATAAGCAGAGCTTAGAGACAGGGGTGCAGAAGGATCTTACAGAGAGCAGAAGTTGGAGACAGATTTGCAAAAGAACTTTTGCAAAGATCAGTGGTTGGAGACTGGGGTGCAGAAGGATCGTATCAGAGAGCAGAGGTTGAAGACTGGGGTGCAGATGGCCTGCTACAGAGCGGAGAGTTTGGAGACTGGCATGTGGAAGGCCTGTTACAGAGAGGAGAGTTTGGAGACTGGGTTGCAGAAGGACTGTTATAGAGAGCAGAGTTTCGAGACTGATTTCCTGAAAGATCTTACAGAGAGCAGAGGTTGGAGACTGAGGTAGAGGTGGACTGTTACAAAGAGCAGTTCTTGGATACTGGGGTGCAGAAGGATCGTGCAGAGGGCAGAGGTGTCAGACTGAGGTGCAGAAGGATTGTTGCAGAGAGCAGAGGTTGGAGACTGGGGTGCAGAAGGACTGTTGCAGAGAGCAGGATTTGGAGACTGGGGTGCAGAAGGACTGTTGCAGAGAGAAGAAGTTGGAGACTGGGGTGCAGAAGGACTGTTGCAGAGAGCAGAGGATGGAGACTGGGCTGCAGAAGAATCTTACAGAGTGCAGAGGTTGGAGACTGAGGTGTAGGTGGACTGTTACAGAGAGCAGTGGTTGGAGACTGGGGTGCAGAAGGATCGTTCAGAGAGTAGAGGTGTCAGGCTGAGGTGCAGATGGACTGCTACAGAAAGCAGAGTTTGGAAACTGAGGTGCAGAAGGACTGTTACAGAAAGAATTGGTTGGAAATTGGGGTGCAAAAGACCATAAGAAAGACCAGAGTTTGGAGACTGCGGTATAGAAAAACTGTAACAGATAGCAGAGTTTGGAGACTGAGGTGCAGAAGAATAGATACAGAGAGCAGAGGTTTGAGACGTGTGTTCAGAAGGACAGATACAGAAAGCAGAGTTTGGAGACTGGGGTGCAGAAGGACCGTTACCGATAGCAGAGGATGGAGACTGCGGTACATAAGGATTGTTACAGAGAGCAGAGGTTAGAGACTGAGGTGCAGAAGGACTGCTGCAGAGAGCAGAGGTTAGAGAGTGAAGTGCAGAAGGACTGTTTCAGAGAGTGGAGGTTGGAGACTGAGGTGCAGAAGGACAGTTGCAGAGAACAGAGTTTGGAGACTGAGGTGCAGAAGGATTGTTATAGAGAGCAGAGTTTGGAGACTGGGGAGCTGAAGGACTGTTGCAGAAGACAGAGGTTGAAGACTGGGGTGTTGCAGGATATTTGCAGAAAGAAGAGGTTAATGAATGGGGTGGAGAAATAATGTTACAGAGAGCAGAGTTTTTTTTTACTGGAGTGCAGAAGGATCTTATAGAGAGCAGAGGTTGGATACTTTGGTGCAGAAGGACTGTTGAAGAGAGTAGAGGTTGGAGACTTGGGTGGAGAAGAACTTTTGCAGAGAACAGAGGTTGGATACTGGAGTGCAGAAGGACTGTTGCAGAGAGCAGAGGTTGGAGATTGACGTGCAAAATTCTTGTTACATACAGCAGAGGTTGGACACTGAGGGGCAGAAGGATTGTTACAGAGAGCAGAGTTTGCAGACTGGGGTGCAGAAGGACTGTTGCAGAGAGCAGAGTTTGGAGACTGGGGTGCAGAAAGACTGTTACAGAGAGCAGAGGTTAGATACTGAGGTGCAGAAAGACTCTTAGAAAGAGCAGAGGTTGGAGACTAGGGTGCAGAAGCATTGATACAGAAAGCAGAGTTTGGAATATGTGCTGCAGAACGACCTTTACAAAGAGCAGAGTTTAAAGATTGCAGTATAAAAGGACTGTTGCATAGAGAAGAGGTTGGAGACTGAGGTGCAGAAGGATAGATACAGAGAACAGAGGTTGGAGACTTGGGTTCAGAAAGACTGATACAGAAAGCAGAGTTAGGAGACTGGGGTGTAGAAGGACTGTTACAGAGAGCAGAGTTTGGAGACTCATGTGCAGAAGGACTGTTACAGAAAGCAGAGTTTTGAAATTGGGGTGCAGAAGGACTTTTACAGAGAGCAGATGTTGGAGACTGTGGTATAGGACTGTTATCAAGAACAGATGTTGGAGACTTGGATGCATAAGGACTCTTACATAAAGCACAGGTTGGAGACTCAGGTGCAGAAGAATAGATACAGAAAACAGACGTTAGAGACTGGGGTTCAGACAGACTGATACAGAAAGCAGAGTTTGGAGACTGGGGTGTAGAAGGACCATTAGGAAGAGCAGAGGTTGGAGACTGCGGTACAGAAGGACTCTTACAGAGAGCAGATATTCGAGACTGGGGAGCAGAAGGACTGTTGCAGAGGAAAGAGGTTGGAGACTGGGGTGGAGAAGGAATGTTACAGAGAGCAGAGTTTGGAAACTGGAGTGCAGATAGATCTTACAGAGAGCAGAGGTTGGAGACTGTGGTGCAGAGAACTGTTGCAGAGAGCAGACATTGGAGACTGATGTCCAGAAGGATCGTGCAGAGAGCAGAGTTTAGAGACTGGGGTGCAGAAGGACTGTTATAGAGAGAAGAGTTTGGAGATTGTTGTGCAGCAGGACTGTTGCAGAGAGCACATGTTGGAGACTGGGGTGGAGAAGAATCGTTGCAGAGAGAAGAGGTTGGAGACTGTTGTGCAGAAGTACTCTTACAGAGTGCAGAGTTTAAAGACTTGGTTGCAAAAGGATCATACAGAGAGTAGAGTTGGGAGACTGAGGTGCAGAAGGACTGTTACAGAGAGCAGAGGTTGGATACAGGGGTGCAGAAGCATCTTACAGAGAGCAGAATTTGGAGACTGAGATGCCGAAGGACTGTTGCAGAGATCAGAAGTTGGAGAGTGGGGTGCAGTTGGATCATTGCAGAGAGCTGATTTTGGAGACTGGCGTGCAGAAGGCCGAGTACAGAGAGAAGAGTTTGGAGACTGGCTTGCAGAAGGCCTGTTACAGAGAGGAGAGGTTAAAGACTGAGGTGCAGGTGGACTGTTACAGAGAGCAGTGTTTGGAGACTGGGGTGCAGAAGGATCGTGCAGAGAGCAGAGGTGTCAGACTGAGGTGCAGAAGGACTGTTACAGAGAGTAGATTTTGGAGACTGAGGTGCAGAGGGACTAATACAGTAAGCAAAGTTTGGAAATTGGGGTGCAGAAGGACAGTTAAAGAGACTAGAGTTTGGTGACTGCGGTATAAAAATACTGTTACAGAGAGCAGAGTTTGGAGACTGGGGTGCAGAAGGAATGTTACTAAGAGAACAGGTTGGAGACTGAGGTGCAGAATGATAGATACAGAGACGAGAGGTTTGAGACTGGGCTTATGAAGGACCGTTACAGAGAGCAGATGTTGGAGAGTGAGACTGGGGTGCCGCAGAACACTTGCAGAAAGCAGAGTTTAAATACTGGGGTGAAGAAGGACTGTTGCACAGAGCAGAGTTTGGAGACTGGGGTGCAGAAGGACTGTTACAGAGAGTAGAGTTTGGAAACTGGGGTTCAGATGGATCTTACAGAGAACAGAATTTGGAGACTGGGGTTCAAACGGAGTGTTGCAGAGATCAGATGTTGGAGACTGGGGTGGAAAAGAATCGTTGCAGAGAGAAGAGGTTAAAGACTGGGGTGCAGAATGTCTGTTACAGAGAGCAGAGGTTGGAGACTGTTTTCCAGAAGGACTGTTCCAGAGTGCAGAGTTTAAAGACTGTGTTGCAGAAGAATCTTCCAGAGAGCAGAGTTGGGAGACTGAGGTGCTGAAGGACTGTTACAGAGAGCAGAGTTTGGAAACTGGGGACCACAAGGACTGTTGCAGAGGACAGAGGTTGGAGACTGGGGTGCCACAGGACACTTGCAGAAGGCAGAGGTTAAAGACTGGGGTGAAGAATGAATGTTACAGAGATCAGAGTTTGGAAACTGTAGTGCAGAAGGATCTTACAGAGAGCAGAATTTGGAGACTGTGGTGCAGATGGAGTGATACAGTAAGCAGAGTTGGGAGATTGGGGTGCAGACGGACTGTTGCAGAGAGCAGAGTTTGTAGACTGAGGTGAAAAAGCACTATTACAGAGAGCAGAGGTTGGAGAATGGGGTGCAAAAAGCCCGTTACAGAGAGCAGAGGTTACAGACTGGGGTGCAGAAGGACTGTTACAGAGAGCAGAGTTTTGAGACTGGGGTGCAGAAGGATCCTTGCAGAGAACAAAGTTTTCAGACTGAGGTGCAGAAGGACTGTTGCAGAGAGCAGAGTTTGGAGACTGAGGTGCAGAATGAGTGTTATAGAGAGCAGAGATTTGAGACTTGGGTGCAGAAGGACCATTACATAGAGCAGATTTTTGAGAGTGCACTACAGGAGGACTGTTACAGAGAGCAGAGGTTGGAGACTGGGGTGGAGAAGGACTGTTTCAGAGAGCAGAGGAAGGAGACTGGGGTGCAGAAGGATCTTTGTGGAAAGCAGAGTATTAAGACTGGTATTCAGAAGAACAGTTACAGAGAACAGAGTTTTGAGAAGGGGTTCAGAAGAGTTGTTACAGAGGGCAGAGTTTGGATACTGGGTTGCAGAAGAATCTTACAAAGAGCAAATTTTGGAGACTGAGGTGCAGAAGGACTGTTACAGAGAGTAGAGGTTAGAGACTGAAGTGCAGAAGGACTGTTGCAGAGAGCAGATGTTAGAGACTGGGGTGCAGAAGGACTTTTTCCGAGAGCAGATGTTGAAGACTGAGGTACAGAAGGATTGTTAAAGAGAGCAGAGGTTGAATACTGAGGTACAGAAGGACCATTGCAGAGATCAGAGTTTGGGAACTGAGGTGAAGAAAGATCGTTGCAGAGAGCAGAGTTTTCAGACTAAGGTGCAGAAGGACTGTTACAGAGAGCAGAGGGTGAAGACTGGGGTGAAGAAGAATCATTGTAAAGATCAGAGGTTTCAGACTGAGGCTTAGAAGGACTGTTACAGAGAGCAGAGTTTGGAGTCTGAGGTGCAGAAGGACTGTTACAGAGAGCAGACGTTGAAGACTGAGGTGCAGATGGATTGTTACAGAGAACAGAGTTTGAATACTGGGGTGCAAAAGGATCATTACAAAGAGCAAAGGTTGGAGACTGATGTGCAGAAGGACTTTTCCAGAGAGCAGAGTTTGGATACTGTGTTGCAGAAGGACTGTTACAGAGAGATGAATTTGGAAACTGGGATGCAAATGGATCTTACAGATAGCAGAGTTTAGAGACTGAGGTGCAGAAGGATCGTGCAGAGAGAAGAGGTTAGAGACTGGGGTGCAGAAGGACTTTTTCAGACAGCAGAGGTTGGCAATTGGGGAACAGAAGAACCGTTACAAAGAGAAGAGGTTGGAGTCTGCAATACAAAAGGACGGTTACAGGGAACAGAGTTTGAAGACTGGGTAGAAGAAGAATCGCTGCAGATTGCAGATGTTGGAGACTGTGGTGCAGAAGGACTGTCACAGAGAGCAGAGGTTGGAGACTGAGTTGCAAAAGGATTGTTACAGAGAGCAGAGGTTGGAAACTGAGGTGCAGAAGGATCGTTGCAGAGAGAATATGTTGGAGACTGGGGTGTAGAAGGCCTGTTACAGAGAGCAGAGTTTGGAATCTGAGGCTCAGAAGGTCTGTTCCAGAAAGCAGAGGTCGGCATTTCGCGTGTAGAAGAACCATTATAGAAAGAAGAGGTTGGAGACTGCGGTACAGAAGAACTGTTACAGAGAGCAGAGTTTGAAGACTGGGGTGCAGAAGGACCATTGCAGAGAGCAGATGTTGGATACTGGGGTAAAAAAGGAGTCTTACAGAGAGCAGACGTTGGAGACTGAGGTGCAGAAGAATTGTTACAGAGAGCAGAGTTTGGATACTGGGGTGCAGAAGGACCATTACAGAGAGCAAAAGTTGGAGACTGAGGTGCAGAAGGACTTTTAAAGAGAGCAAAGTTTGGATACTGGGGTGTAGAAGAACTGCTACAAAGAGCAGAGTTTGGAGACTAAGATGAAAAATGATTTTCCAGAGAGCAGAGTCTGGAGACTGGGGTGCAGAAACACTGTTACACAAAGAAGAGGCTGGCAATTGGGGAGCAGAAAGACCGTTACAAAGAGAAGAGGTTGGAGACTGTGATACAAAAGGACTGTTACAAAGAGCAGAGGTTGGAGACTGGGTAGAAGAAGGAACCTTTCAGAGAGCAGATGTTGGAGACTAGGGTGCAGAAGGACTGTTACATAGAGCAGAGGTTGGAGACTGAGTTGCAGATAAATCATTACAGAGAGCAGAGGTTAGAGACTGGGGTGCAGAAAAACCGTTAGTGAGAGCAGAGGTTGGAGACTTAGGTGAAGAAGGACTTTTACAGAGAGCAGAGGTTGGAGACTGGGGGCAGAAGGATTCTTACAGAGAGCGGAGGATGGAGACTTTGGTGCAGAAGGAGTGATACAGACAGCAGAGTTTGCAGATTGGGTTGCAGAATAACTGTATAGAGAGCAGAGGTTGGAGACTGGGGTGCAGAAGGATTTTTACAGAGAGCAGAGGTTGCATACTCGGGTGCAGAAGGACTGTTACAGAGAGAAGAGGTTGGAGACTGAGGTGCGGAAGGATTGGTACAGAGAGGAGCGGTTAACGACTGAGGTGCAGAAGTACTGTTACAGAGAGCAGAGGTTGGGAACTGGGGTGCAGAAGGATCATTGCAGAGAACAGACGTTGGAACCTGAGGTGCAGAAGGATCGTTGGAGAGATCGGAGTTTGGAGACTGAGGTGCAGAAGGATCTTTACAGAGAGCAGAGTTTGGAAACTGGAGTCAGGAACAATGTTATAGAAAGCACAGTTCGGAAACTCGGGAGCAGAAGAAATGTTGCAGAGAACACAGGTTAGAACTGGGGTGCAGAAGGACTATTGCAGAGAACAAATTTGGAGACGGAGGTACAGGAGAACTGATACAGAGAGCAGAGGTTTGAGACTGAGTTCCAGATGGATTGTAACAGAGATCAGAGTGTGGAGACTGGGGTGCAGAATGAGTTTTACAGAGAGCAGAATTTTAAGATTGGGGTGCAGAAGAACTGTTACCGAGAGCAGAGGTTGGAGACTGGGGTGCAGAAGGACTGTTGCAGAGAGCGGAGTTTGGAGAATGAGGTGCAGAAAGAATGTTACAGAGAGCTGAGGTTGAAAACTGGGGTGCAGAAGGACCGTTGCACAGATCAGAGCTTGGAGCTTGGAGAGAAGAAGTATCGTTGCAGAGAGCAGATGTTGGAGACTGGGGTGCAGAAGGACTGTTACAAAGAGCAGAGGTTGGAGACTGAGGTGCAGAAGGATCGTTTCAGAGAGTAGAGGTTGGAGACTGGGGTGCAGAAGGATCGTTACAGATTGCAGAGGTTGGATACTGAGGTGCAGAAGGACTTTTACAGAGAAGAGAGGTTGGAGACTGGGGTGCAGAAGGAGTCTTACAGAGAGCAGAGTTTGGAGATTGGGGTTCAGAAGAACTGTTAAAGAGAGCAGAGGTTGGAGACTGTGGTGCCGAGTGATTATTGCAGAGAGCAGAGTTTGGAGACTGAGGTGCAAAAAGATTGTTACAGAGAGCAGATTTTGGACACTGATGTGCAGAAGGACTGTTACAGAGAGCAGAGCTTGGAGTATGGGGTGCAGAAGGACTGTTGCAGAGAGCAGAGTTTGGAGACTGGGGTGCAGAACATCGTCAGAGAGAACAGAAGTTGGAGTCTGAGGTGCAGAAGGATCGCTACAGAGAGCAGAATTTGGAGACCATGGTGCAGTAGGATAGTTACAGAAAGCACAGGTTGGAGACTGGGGTGCAAAAGAAATGTTGCACAGAGCAGAGGTTGAAGACTGGGATGCAGACGGACTGTAGAAGAGAGCAGCGTTTGGAGACTGGGGTGTAGAAGGACTGTTGCAGAGAGCAGACATTGGAGACTGGGATGCAGAATGACCCTTGCGGAGAGAAGATGTTGGAGACTTGGGTGCAGAAGGATTGTTTGAGATAGCACAGTTTGGAGACTGGGGTGTAGAAAAATCGATGTAGAGAGCAGAGGTTTCAGATTGAGGCTTAGAAGGACTGTTACAGAGAGGAGAGGTTAGAGTCTGAGGTGCAAAAGGACTTTTATAGAAAGCAGAGATTGGCAATTGGGGTGCAGATGGACCGTTACAAAGAGAAGAGTTTGGAGACTGCGATACAAAATGACTTTTACAGAGAGCAGGGTTTCAAGACTGGGTAGAAGAAGAATCGTTGCAGAGAGCAGATGTTGGAGACTGGGGTGCAGAAGGACTGTTACAGAGAGCAGAGGTTGGAGACTGAGTTGCAGAAGGACAGTTACAGAGAGCAGAGTTTGGAGAATGGGGTGTAGAAGGCCTGTTACAGAGAGCAGAGGTTGGAGACTGAGGTGCAGAAGGATTGGTACAGAGAGGAGAGGTTAACGACTGAGGTGCAGAAGTACTGTTACAGAGAGCAGAGGTTGGGAACTGAGGTGCAGAAGGATCCTTGCAGAGAGCAGACGTTGGAACCTTAGGTGCAGAAGGATCGTTGGAGAGATCAGAGTTTGGAGACTGAGGTGCAGAAGGATCTTTACAGAGAGCAGAGTTTGGAAACTGGGGTCAGGAACAATGTTACAGAAAGCACAGTTCGGAAACTCGGGAGCTGAAGAAATGTTGCAGAGAGCAGAGTTTGGAGACTTTGGTGCATAAGGACTGATGCAGAGAGCAGAGTTTGGAGACTGTTGTGAAGAAGGACTGATACAGAGAACAGAGTTTGGATACTGGGGTGCAGAAAGATCGTTGCACAGAGAAGAGGTTGGAAACTATGGTGCAGAAGGAGAGTTACACAGAGCAGAGTTTGGTTCCTGGGGTGTAAAAAGACTGCTGCAGAGAACAGAGGTTGGAGACTGAGGTGCAAAAGGACTGATACAGAGAGTAGAGTTTGGAGACTTGGGTGCATAATGACTGATGCAGAGAGCAAAGTTTGGAGACTGTGATGCAGAAGGACTGATACAGAGAACAGAGTTTGGATACTGGGGTGCAGAAGGATCGTTGCACAGAGCAGAGTTTGGAAACTATGCTGCAGAAGGAGAGTTACCCAGAGCAGAGTTTGGTTCCTGGGGTGTAAAAAGACTGCTGCAGAGAACAGAGGTTGGAGACTGAGGTGCAAAAGGACTGATACAGAGAGCAGAGGTTGGAGACTGGGGTGCAGAAGAACTGATACACAAAGCAGAGTTTGGAGACTGGGGTTCAGAAGGACCATTACAGGGAGCAGAGTTCGGAGACTGCAGTAGAGAAGGACTTTTATAGAGAGCAAAGTTTGAAGACCGGGGTGCCGAAGGATTGTTACGGAGAGCAGAGGTTGGAGACTGGGGTCCAGAAAGACTGTTGCAGAGAGCAGAGTTTGGAGACTGAGGTGAAGAAGGATCGTTGCAGAGAGAAGAGGTTGGAGACTGGGGTGCAGAAGGCCTGTTACAGAGTGCAGAGATTGTAGACTGGGGTGCAGAAGGCCTTTTACAGAGAGCACAATTTCGAGACTGGGTTGCACAAAGATCTTACAGAGAGCATTTTGGAGACTGAGGTTCAGAAGGACTATTACAGAGAGCAAAGCTTGGAAACTGGGGTGCAGAAGGATTGTGGCAGAGAGCAGAGTTTTCAGACTTAGGTGCAGAAGGACTGTTGCAGAGAGCAGATGTTGGATCCTGGGGTGCAGAAGGACTGTTGCACAGAGCAGAGTTTTGAGACCGGGGTGCAGAAGGATCGTTGCAGAGAGCAGAGGTTGGAGACTGAGGTGCAGAAGGCCTGTTACAGAGAGCAGAGGTTGAAGACTGGGGTGCACAAGGCCTGTTACAGAGAGCAGAGTTTGGAAACTGGGGTGCAGAAGGACTTTTACAAATAGTAGAGGGTGGAGACTGAGGTGCAGAGGGAGTGGTACAGAGAGCAGATTTTGGAAACTGGGGTGTATAAGGACGATTGCTGTGAGCAGAGATTGGAGCCTGGGGAGAAGAAGGATTATTGCAGAAAGCAGATGTTGGAGACTGGGGCGCAGAAAGACTGTTAAAGAGAACAGAGGTTGGAGACTGAGGTGCAGAAGGACTTTTACAGAGAGCAGAATTTGGAGATGAGGTGCAGAAGGATCGTTACAGAGAGCAGAGGTTGGAGACTGTGTTGCAGAAGGACAGATACAGAGATCACAGGTTGGAGACTGGGGTGCAGCAGGCCTGTTACAGAGAGCAGAGGTTGAAGACTGGGGTGTAGAACGCCTGTTACAGAGAGCAGAGTTTGTAGACTGAGGTGCAGAAGGACTGTTAAAGATAGCACAATTTCGTGACTGGGTTGCAGAAGGATATTACAGAGAGAATTTTGTAGACTGAGGTTCAGAAGGACTGTTACAGAGAGCAAAGTTTGGAAACTCGGGTGCAGAAAGATTTTTGCAGAGAGCCGAGTTTTCAGACTGAGGTGCAGAAGGACTGTTTCAGAGAGCAGATGTTGGATCTTGGAGTGCAGAACGACTGTTACAGAGAGCAGAGTTTGGAGACTGGGATGAGGAAGGATCATTGCAGAGAGCACAGGTTGGAGACTGGGGTGCAGAAGGCCTGATACAGAGAGAGGAGGTTGAAGACTGGGGTGCAGAAGGCTTCTTACAGAGAGCATTGTTTGGAGCCTGGGGTGCAGAAGACTGTTACAGAGAGCAGCGTTTGGAGAATGGGTTGCAGAAGGATATTACAGAGAGCTGAGTTTGAAGACTGAGGTGCAGAAGGATTTTTACAGAGAGTAGAGGGTGGAGACTGGGGTGCAGAAGAAGTGCTACAGAATGCAAATTTTGGAGATTGGGGTGCAGAAGAAATGTTACTGAGAGCAGAGAAGAGGTTTGAGACTAGTTGTAGAAGGACTCTTACAGAGTGTAGAGGTTGGAAACTGTGGTGCAGAAGGATCCTTTCAGAGAGCAGAGTTTGGAAACTGAGGTGCAGAAGGATCGTTGCAGAAAGCAGAGGTTGAGACTGAGGTGCAGAAGGATCTTTACAGAGAGCAGAGGTTGGAGACTGGGGTCAGAAATACAGTTACAGAGAGCACAGTTTGGAGACTGGGGTGCAGAAGAAATGTTGCAGAGAGTAGAGTTTGGAATCTGAGGTGCAGAAAGATCGTTGCAGAGAGAAGAGGTTGGAGACTGGAGTGCAGAAGGCCTGTTACAGAGAGCAGACTTTGGTGACTGAGTTGCAGGAGACCTGTTACAGAGAGCAGATGTTAGAGACTGGGGTGCAGAAGGATTGTTACAGATAGCACACTTTGGAGACTGGGGTTTAGAAGGATTGTTGCAGACAGCAGAGTTTTCAGACTGAGGCTTAGAAGGTCTGTTACAGAGAGCATCGTTGGAGTCTGAGGTTCAGAAGAACTGTTTCAGAAAGCAGAGGTTGGCAATTGGGGTGCAGAAGACCGATATAGAGTGTAGAGGTTGGAGACTGCAGTATAGAAGGACTGTTACAGAGAGCAGAGTTTGGAGACTGGGGTGCAGAACGACTGATACAGAGAGCAGACGAGCACCGAGGTGCAGACGGATTGTTACAGAGAGCAGAGATTGGATACTGAGGTTCAGAAGAACCTTTACAGAGAGCAAAAAATGGAGACTGAGATGCAGAAGGACTTTTACAGAGAGCAGAGGTAGGAGACTGAGGTGCAGAAGGATCGTTGCAGAGAGAAGAGTTTGGAGACTGAGGTGCAGAAGGACTGTTACAGAAAGCAGAGGTTGGCAATTGGGGAGCAGATGGACCATTACAAAGAGAAGAGGTTGGAGACTGTGATACAAAAGGACTTTTACAGAGAGCAGAGTTTGGAGACTGGGTAGAAGAAGGATCATTGCAGAGAGCAGATGTTGGAATCTGGGGTGCAGAAGGACTGTTACAGAGAGCACAGGTTGGAGACTCGGGCGCAGAAGAAATATTGCCGAGAGCAGAGTTTGGAGAACTGGGTGCAGAAGGACTGATACAGAGAGAAGAGATTGAAGACTGTGGTGCGGAAGGATCTTACAGAGAGTAGAGGTTGGAGACTGGGGTGCAGAAGGACTGTTGCAGAGAGCAGAGGTTGGAGACTGGGCTGCAAAAGGACTGTTACAGATAGCACAGTTTCGAGACTGGGTTGCAGAAGGATCTTACAAAGATCATTTTGGAGACAGAGGTGCAGAAGAAGTGTTACAAGAGCAGAGGTTTAAGACTGGGTTGCGGAAAGATTGTTGCAGAGAGCAGCGTTTTCAGACTGAGGTTCAGAAGTACTGTTGCAGAGAGCAGATGTTGGATCCTGGGGTGCAGAAGGATCGCTGCATAGAGCGAAGGTTGGAGACTTTGGTGCCGAAGGCCTATTAAATAGAGCAGAGTTATAAGACTGGGGTGCAGAAGGCCTGTTACAGAGAGCAGACTTTGGAGATGGGGTGTAGAAGGACTGTTACAGAGAGCAGAGTTTGGAGAATTGGTTGCAGAAGGATCTTACAGAGAGCAGAGTTTGGAGACTGAGGTGCAGAAGGACTTTTACAGAGAGTAGTGTTTGAAGACTGTGGAGCAGAAGGAACGTTGTATAGAGCAGAGGTTGGAGACTGATGTCCGGACGAATATTTACAGTGATCACAGGGTGGAGACTGGAGTGCAGAAAGAGTGTTACAGAGAGCAGAGTTTGGAGATTGGGGTGCAGAAGAACTGTTACCGAGAGCAGAGGGTGGAGGCTGGGGTGCAGAGGACTGTTGCAGAGTGTAGAGTTTGGAGATCGAGGTGCAGAAGAACTGTTTCAGAGAGCAGAGTTTGGAGACTGGGGTGCAAAAAGACTAATACAGAAAGTAGAGGTTGGAGACTGGGGTGTAGAAGGACTGTTACAGAGAGCAGAGTTTGGAAACTGCTGTACAGAAGGACTGTTACAGGGAGCAGAGGTTGGAGACTTGGGTTCTAAAGGATCATTGCAGAGAGCAGATGTTGTAGACTGGTGTGCAGAAGTATCTTACAGAGAGCATAGTTTGGAGACTGACCTGCATAAGGACTGTTACAGAGACCAGTGGTTGAAGACTGGGGTGCAGAATGATCGTTGCAGAGAGCAGAGGTTGGAGACTGAGGTGCGGAATGATCGTTGAGGAGAGCAGATGTTGGAGAATATGGTGGAGAACGTTACTTTCAGAGAGCAGATGTTGGAGACTGGGGTACAGAAGGACAGTTACAGAGAGCACAAGTTGGAGACTGGGGTGCAGAAGAAATGTTGCAGAGAGTAGAGGTTGGAGACTAGGTTGCAGAAGGACTGTTACTGAGAGCAGAGGTTGTAGACTGACGTGCAGAAGGACTGTTACAGAGACTGTTACGGGACTGTTACTGTTACAGAGAGCTGAAGTTGGAGATTTAGGGGCGTAAAATTGTTACAGAGAGCAGAGGTTGGATACTGGGGTGCATATGGACTTATACAGAGAGCAGAGGTTGAAGACTGGGGTGCAGAATAACTGTTGCAGAGAGTAGAGTTTGGAATCTGAGATGCAGAAAGATCGTTGCAGAGAGAAGAGGTTGGAGACTGGTGTGCAGAAGGCCTGTTACAGAGAGCAGAGTTTGGAGACTGGAGTGCAGAAGGCGTTTTACAGAGAGCAGAGGTTGGAGACTGGGGTGCAAAAGGACTGTTACAGATAGCACAGTTCGTTGACTGGGGTACAGAAGGATCATTGCAGAGAGCAGAGGTTTCAGACTGAGGTGCAGATGGACTGTTACAGAGAGCATAAGTTAAAGTCTGAGGTGCAGAAGCACTATTATAGAAAAAAGAGTTTGGCAATTGGGGTGCAGAAAGACCGTTACAGAGAGAAGAGGTTGGAGACTGCAGTGCAGAAGACTGTTACAAAGAGCAGAGTTTGGAGACTGGGGTGCAGAAGGACCATTGCAGAAAGCAGAGGGTGGAGCCTGGGGAGAAGAAAGATCATTGCAGAGAGCAGATATTGGAGACTGGGATGCAGAAGGACTGTTACAGAGAGCAGAGGTTGGAGACTGAGGTGCAGAAGAATCATTACAGAGAGCGGAGGTTAGAGACTGAGGTCCAGAAGGACTTTTACAGAGAGCAGAGGTTGGATACTGGGGTGCAGAAGGATTTTTAAAGAGAGCAGAGAATGGAGACTGGGTTGCATAAGGAGTGATACAGAGAGCAGAGTTTGGAGATTCTGGTTCAGAAGAACTGTTAAAGAGAGCAGAGTTTTAAGACTGGGGTTCAGAAGGATTGTTACAGAGTGCAGAGGTTTGATTCGGGTGCAGCAGGACTGTAACTGAGAGTTGAGCATGAAGACTGGTTGCAGAGGAACTGTTACAGAGCGCAGAGGTTGGAGACTGCAGTGCAGAAGGCCTGTTACAGAGAGCATTTGTTGGAGACTGAGGTGCAGAAGGATCATTACAGAGAGCAGAGTTTGGATACTGAGTTGCAGAAGGACTGTTACAGAGAGCAGAGGTTCGAGATTGGGGTGCAGAAGAAGTGTTACAGAGAGCAAAGGTTCGGACACTGAGGTGCAGAAGGACTGTTGCAGAGAGCAGAGTTGAAGACTGGGGTGCAGAAGTATCGTTGCAGAGTGCAGAGGTTGGAGACTGAGTTGCAGAATGATCTTAAGAAGAGCAGAGGTTGGAGACTGGGTTTCAGAAGGACAGTTACAGAGAGCATAGGTTGGATACTGGGGTGCAGAAGAAATGTTGCAGAGAGCATAAATTTTTGACTGGGGTGCACAAGGACTGTTACAGAGAGCAGAGGTTGGAGACTGAGGTGCAGAAGGACTGTTACAGAGAGCAGAGTTTAGAGACTTGGTTGCAGAACGACTAATACACAAAGCAGAGTTTGGAGACTGGGGTGCGGAAAGACTGTTACTGAGAGCAGAGTTTGGAGACTGAGGTATAGAAGGATTGTTACAGAGAGCAGAGTTTTAAGACTGGGGTGCAGAAGTTTTGTTACAGAGAGCCGAGGTTGGATACTGGGGTGCAGAAGTACTTTTACAGATAGCAGAGTTTGGAGACTGGTGTGCAGAAGGATCTTACAGAGAACAGAGTTTTGAGACTGAGGTGCACAAGGACTGTTACAGAGAGCAGAGTTTGGAGACTGAGGTGCAGAATGATCGTTTCCGAGAGAAGAGGTTGGAGACTGGGGTAAAGAAGGCGTTTTACAGAGAGCAGAGTTTGGAGACTGGGGTGCTGAAGGCCTGTTATAGAGAGCAGAGGTTGGAGACTGGGGTGCAGAAGGATTGTTACAGATATCACAGTTTGTAGACTGGTTTGCAGAAGGATATTATAGAGAGCAGAGTTTGGAGACTGAGGTGCAGAAGGACTGTTACAGAGAACAGAGGTTTGGAGACTTGCTTGCAGAATGATTGTTGCAGAGCGCAGAGTTTTTAGACTTAGGTGCAGAAGGACTGTTGCAGAGAGTAGATGTTCGATAGTGGGGAGCAGAAGAACTCTTTCAGAGAGCAGAACTTGGAGACTGGGGTGCAGAAGGATTCTTGCAGTGAGCAGAGGTTGGAGACTGGGTTGCAGAAGGCCTGTTACAGATATCACAGTTTGGAGACTGGTGTGCTGAACGATATTATACAGAGCAGAGTTTGGAGACTGAGGTGCAGAAGGACTGTTACAGAGAGCAGAGGTTGGAGACTGGGTTGCAGAGTGATTGTTGCAGAGAGCAGAGTTTTCAGACTGACGTACAGAAGGACTGTTGCAGAGAGCAGAAGTTCGAAACTGGGGTGCAGAAAGAGTGTTTCAGAGAGCAGAACTTGGAAACTGGGATGGAGAAGGATTGTTGCAGGGAGCAGAGTTTGCAGACTGGCGTGCAGATGGACTCTTATAGAGAGCAGAGGTTTTAGTCTGGGGTGCAGAAGGCCTGGTATAGAGAGCAGAGCTTTGACACTGTGGTTCAGAATGATTGCTGATAGCTGGTGAGCCTCTTTCTTGACATGTTATTTTCCGCACAGTACATCAGGCCCTCTCTCCTCACCCTGCTCTCTTTTGGCTTTGTGAGCACCTGTGACTTCCACAGTCTCTCTAAGCCATCACTCCTAAGCCTATCTCCTGGGAACCTGTCCCGCTGCCTCCTGGAATCTCCTTGGGGAGACCCCGCAGGTACCCAGACTCCAGGCCCAACCCCTTTCCTCCTTTCCTCTCCCCAGACATTCTCCTTTTCATTTTTTTTATGTTTTAATGAGTGATCCCACTTCCACTCATCTACCCCACAGACCAGGTGCCCTCTTGTGTCCTCGTCACCAAGACTTTAAAGTGCTCCACCCAGGGCTCCTCTTCAGAGCTTTTCCCTAAGCTCCAAATGTCACATCTTCAGTTACCAGATATTTCCTTTTAATCTTGTTTTGGCACCCAATTACTCTCCCTGAATACATGAAGGTATTCTAACCAAGCACATGGCTTAGAAATAAGGTATCCCCACACCAAAAACTCAGGGTCAGCCACAGTAGCAGTGTTCAGATGTGAAATGATTAGACTGTGAGACTTGTGACCTAATCTGTGGATCCATCCATTTTGTGGGTTAATTATCTGAAAGGCCCACTGAACTGAGAGGAGTGTGGGCAGGAGGAGTGTGGCTGGGGACATGCCCTGGGGAATCACATCTTGTCTCTGTGAACTGTCTCCTCCTGTCCCCTCTTCTGCCCCAACCTTCTGGCTGTCATGAGATAGGGACGCTTCCCCCCTTGTTCCCTTCCACCTCAGCATCGCACCTCATCTCAGGCCGGCAGCAATGGGTCAGCTGGCCCCAGACCAAACCTCCAAGCCAGGAGGCCAGAGTGCATCTCTCTCTCCGGGTTGTTCTGGTCAGGCCTGTGGTAACTGTGGCAACTGTGGTCTGACCCAGGGAGTAGGTGTTATGAGTGGATTGGACCCACAACCGTTTCCTAAATTCACAGATTCTGTCATTTTCAGAGCTCAAGCCATTTCCTTCTAGATGGCCTGTTTCCAGCCTGCCCTCACCTAGAATGTGGTCTACTAGTGATTATTGGATTCTCTAGCCGTCCTGGTTTTCCCCTTTGCACACCACAGCTAGCTCCTAGGCAGCCAGACCCATGGACCTCCTGCTGCCCACTGAGGAGAGAAGAGAGATTTTCTGAGGACCCTTTTAGAAGTCCACTTTTATTTTTTTTTTAAAGACCACACTCAGAGGGCATGTTTCAGGCAGTCCTTCACATGCGTCTTTGAGAAATCAGACTCACAATGATTTTTGTGATTCTCTCCCAGCCTCCAATAACCACCGCTCTACTCCCTACTTCTCTGAGATCAACTTTTTAGCTTCCACAAAAAAGTGAAAAACTGCTATTTCTCTTTATGTTTCTGGCTTATTTCACTTAATATAATGTCTCCCATGAGCTAGTTTTAAATAGAAACTGCACAACAAATTCTTTTATGTCAGATTTAAATTTTATTCTGAAGAGATAATTTGAAATGGTCACATATGTTTATGTAGGAAAATGTTCATTAAAATATTTATAGGAAACTGGAGATGATCTGAATATTTAGCCAGAGGGGAGATATTACGTTTATTTAAGAGAGATGTAAGTTTATTGATCATCTCAATAGATGCAGAAAAAGCATTTAACAAAATATAGCACCCCTACCTGTCAAAACAGTAGAAACACTATGGACAGAAGGAACTTTGTAAAAGCATTGTAAAAGCTATTTATGCTAAACCCAAGGCAGCATCATTCTAAGTGGAGAAAGGTTGAAAGCATTCACTCTAAAAACTGGAAGCAGACAGGGTGTCCCCTCTTTCACCACTTCTATTCAACTTCATCCTTGAAATTGCCAGAGACATTGGACAAAAGAAAGAAATTAAAGATGTACAAATAGATCAAGAAGAATTCAAATCTCACTCTTTGCTGATAGGATCATGTCATCTTCTTAAATTTTTTATTAGAGCATAATAGTTATACATAGAAGTTGGGTTGATTTGGAAAAGATTCTACTTGCATGGAATCTGATTTACTCCATTCAGTCCTCACCTTCCATTTTCCTTCTTTTCCTGCCCCGATTCTCCTTTCTCTACTGATCTTTCTTTGCGTCATTTATCTGTTAATTTCTGACTGGTGCTTTCTACATATACATACAGGCGCAGTCCCCTGTTTTAGACTTCCATGTGCACATAACATGATCTGCTTAAAGACTTTTCACATTTCTTTTCTTCCCAAACCACTCCGCCCTCTCATTCTCCTTCTACTCCACTGATCTTCCCTGTATACTTAAGATAGCCAGTCCAACCCCACTTCATCAACTTTTTTTCTCTATTTTGCTCTGGCCCTGTAATTTCACCATTGTACAGGAATAGTTAACTTCTGCCTTTCCGAACACAGAGATCAAGATTGATGTAAAATGAGAAAAACTCTACATTGGAAAACACTGAAGGCAACACCAACTGCTTCTGCAGATGATGACCCTGCTTTGTAAATTTTTTTCTTAACAGTTGCAATGAAAATGAACTTCTCCAAAAATCCTATGTTTACATAAAAGGACAACAGGAGACAGAGATTACTGAGACAGTGAGAAATGACTTCACACCATGATGAGGTCGAATGGCTTTCTGTTGGATTCTAGCAATTCTCTGGTTACTCCCACCAACCATCACCCCTGCAAATGTGTGCGGCTCCATGGGTCTGATTCCCTGAGACCATTCCCACAGGTTATCAGTCTCCAGGCTGCTTTTCATTCGATATTATTTGCCATGTTGCTGCAGATTAACAAGCCTGTTTGGGGTGTTCTCAGTCCATTTTCATCATGGTCTCTTTTTCTTTGTTTTGCAGCTATGACAACATTGGAAATGAGCAATCAAACATTTGTCACTGAATTCATCTTCTTGTAATTTTCCAACTACTCCAACCTACAGGGCTGGTTCTTCCTGGTCTTTCTGGTCATTTACCTGACCACTCTCCTGGGGAACATGCTCATAATTGTTGCCACCAGGGTAAGTCCTGCTCTCCACACTCCAATGTACTTTTTCCTCAGCAATTTGAGCTTCTGGGACGTCTGCTACACATCCACCACCCTCCCAGTACTGCTGGTGAACTTCTTCTGGCAGAAGAAGGCCATTTCTTATGAGGGCTGCCTTTCCCAGATCTTCTTCTTGGTGACAAGTGCTGGCACAGAAGGCGTCTTACTGGCTGTGTGGCCAGTATGACTGCTGTGTGGCCACCTGCCGTCCTCCTCAGTACCCAGTCATCATGAGTGTGAAGGTCTGTGTTAGCTTGGTGACTGGGTCCTGGCTGTGTGGGCTTGTGAATTTGGTCACACACACGTGCTGGCCATCACACTCACTCTGTGTGGGCCCCACCAGATCAGCCACTTTCTCTGTGACACCCATTGCTCCTCAAGCTCTCCTGCTCAGACACCTCTGTCAACGAGTCTGCACTCCATGTAGTCAGTGACACCATGGGCCTGAGCCCCTGCCTCTTCACTGCAGGCTCCTACGCACTCATCATGGCGGCCATCCTGGGGATTCCATCTGCCCATGGCAGGAGGAAGGCCTTCTCCACCTGTGCGTCCCCTCTCACTGTCGTGGTGGTCTTCTATGGAACAGCCAACTTCCACTATGACAGGCCCAGGGAAGGCTGCACACAGACACCCTGGTCTCTGTGCTCTTCTGTGTGGTGACCCCTATGTTGAAGCCAATCATTCACAGCCTGAGAAGCAACGAGGTCCAGAGTGCCCTGAGGAAGCTTGCTGGGAGACAGACTGTATAGTGAGATTAGAACTAGATGATGGTTCCATTCTAGGAAATGTCTTAGTTGTAGAAATATGTGAACTCTTCAGCTGCAATTACAAGAGTGCTCTCTCCATACACAGTGTCTCATGACCACTGTGGTGCCCCACAAACCAGGGGAAGCACACTGTGCTACGTATATGACACATTGTGACCTCACCTGGGTTCTCTAATCCACAGGTATTTCAGAATATTTTTATTACTTTTCTCTCCAAAAAAAAGCCTATACCCAAAGCAGTCAATCTCCTTTCCCCCAATATTGCAGCTCTAGCCAACACTAGTGAATGTGAAGTGCTATGTGCAATGTGACTTTGACTTGCATTTTCCTAATGGATCTTGATTCTAAGTTTTAAATAAACACCATTTTTGTGTTTCTCCTTCACATGTGGAAAGACCCATGTATACACTCGAGTTTTGTGGATATTTTTAATGAAGTAATACCATATACGCCTTTTGGATCTGACTCATTTCACTTAGCATGTTTGCAATTTTCAGTTATATTGTAGCTTGTATTAGTATTTTAGTTTATTCCTCCTTATTGTGACTGATTTACATCTCATGAAAATGCCACATTTCAATGTTCATTTCCCACTGGATAGTAATTTTTAGTTTGTGTCTGTGTGGGTGTCGTACTGCAGATTGAACCCGGAGCCTCCTGCACACTAAACAATGTTCTACCACTAAGCCAAAGCCCAACCCTTTTAAAAATTTTGTTTTGAGACAGGGTCTTGTAAATTTGCCCAGGTTGTCCCTGAATTTGTGATCCTCCTGCCTCAGCTTCTTGAGTAGCTACATTACAGACCTGCCTGGTCATTTTCACTTTTTGACTAATATGAATAAGATTCGTATATATAATATGAACATTATATATAATATGAACATTATATGAACATTCATGTACAGATCATTGGTAGACAACTTTTTTATTTATCTTGAGTTTGTAAGTAGGAGTGGAAGAGGTGGTTCATTAACTCCATATTTAACTTTCTGAAGAAGTTCCAGATCATTTTCAGACCAGTGGAACCAGCTTACCTTATTATTAAGAGTGGTGAATAAAGCTTCTGATTTCCTCACTCCCTTGACAACACGTCATTATCATTCCTTTTATTGTGACGACCCTGGAATGTGTGAAGTGCTTCATCAAATGTGCTTTAGCTTTTCTTTTCCCTGATGGCTAATCATTCTAAGATCTTTTAGGAGTACTGTTAATGTGTCTCTCCTAAGCATGAGGAAAACCCCATTGTATTATGGGAAATTTTAAGTTTTAGAGACTTACCTCTTTATCTAATACTTTTATTTTTATTTTTGTGCAGTAAAATACTACAAGACTTTCAAGCTTGTTGTCTTTTCTCCATCTGTGCCCGAAAGAGCTGTTTGATGACTCCTTTTTTTCCCCTAATTTTAAACTCCATAGCAAACAATTTCTTCACCAGGTCATGAGCATCAGCAGGATCATAAAATTAAGGGGCACGAAGTCATACAGGGTTTGGTAAGGGATCAGACCTTAGCAGGTGTGGATCAGCTGAAGATAGTGGGGATGCTTTTAATATTGTGGCTTCTGATATCTGTCCATCTGGCAAAGTATGTAACCTAAAGGAAAAACTTCATATGCCATGCGAAATCCATCCCAATAAGTGTACACCCACCCTGACCCCTTCTCTCCCTAGCAGGAAGGGAAGGCAGTCTTGAGGTTTCAGCCACCCACAACTTCTTACCAGAAATCTCACTCTGAACTTCGCTCACCCACATCCCAGAAGAGAGAGGACGCTGATCTTCTCGCTGCTTGCTGGGAACAGGTGATTGCAAAGACATTAATGAATCCAACAGCGAATTAACTGCTCTCCATTGTTGCAGTTGAACTCCAGCCGTTGCCCTTGAGTTGTGTTTGCACACTGAGGAGTCTCAGAGCAGCTGCTGAGGAAAGGCTCGATGCATATTCCCAACAGGTCGGCCCCAGACCTCTATAAATGTCTATCACATGAAAATGAATTGTGAGAGATAAGAGGATTTTGACTCCTTCATGAGGCCACAGATATGCGACTTTCAGAATAACAGGTCCGTTTTGTGGTGAATGGAGACCAACAGCCAGTTTTACCAAGAGCTTTCTTTGCAGCCCAGGTGCTAGTATGGAGAGCATCAAGGGCCACACCAAAACCAGAAATCTACGCCTGTCTGTGAAAGTTGCTGGTAAGTAGTTTATTTACCATCACAATTTTGAAAAACACTATCCCAGAATCAGGATATACCTACACCTTAAAAACATATTACAGAATATTGTACATATTTTAATTACCATTTTGATGGCATTTATGTAATAACCTATCATAGCACCTTTTATATGTGCTATGATAGGTCATAGCACATAGAAAAAACTTGTCTAAGTTTCCACAATACTACTTGTATTGCCAGAGTAGAAATAACTTCAGAGGTTATCACAAAACCTGAGGGATTTAGCATGATGCCTCCAGTACTGGAAGAAAACCCAAAACATGACCAGAAACCCTGGGATGCCTAAATTCCTTAAGTGAGATTTTGTGTGTGGAAAATTACTTATGGTAAACAATAGATAATGCTAAGTGTTAATCCTCTCTTTTGATGAGCAGGACATAAAAGAATAATTTTTAGGGAGAAAGTATAGGGACACATTCCCATTATAATACAATATAGCATAACAATAGACATACCAAAATATCTGTTTAAATAAAAATCATTATTGTAGAAGAAGTTATGTTTAGAAACGTATTCATTCACTAACAAGAAGTTTTCATCTTTATCTTACAACACATAGATGCTTGGGGAGGGGAGTTGCAAGCAATTTATTAACTGTAATAAATCCCTGAAGCTTGTGAGTAATCTACTTCATACACAACCCCCCTCCTTTAGAAATATTATATTTTAAGGTCACTCATAAGTGACTTAATTCTCGGTCACCTGACTTTGAGATGACTGATTGGGAAAGAAAGATGCAGAGCTGCTTGTTCTGTGGGAACTGAGCTGATGGTCTCCATAAGGGATATGTTTAGGAGACAGGAGACACTGAGTTCCTCAGAAGCTGCTGGGCTATGCTGC
>NW_027523254.1:0-54106 GCF_052094955.1 Ictidomys tridecemlineatus
TTTTAAGAGAGAGTGAGAGAGAAGAGGAGAGGAGAGAGAGAGAGAGAGAGAGAGAGAGAGAGAGAGAGAGAGAGAGAGAGAGAGAGAGAGAGAGAATTTTTAATATTCATTTTCTAGTTCTCGGCGGACACAACATCTTTGTTGGTATGTTGTGCTGAGGATCGAACGCGTGCCAGGCAAGCGCACTACTGCTTGAGCCACATCCCCAGCCCAATTGTCTTTAAGATGCTCATCAATCATCCCACATTGTCACCAGACTCTTAATTTGAGTCTGATCTTAGAACGCCTCAGGTAAGAGTATAAAATATAGCCCAGAAGAGTATAAGAGTCACACTAAAATAAAAGGTAAATATTTTACTGTGTTTTGTTAATAGGAGCCTTAAGAATATATAAGAGAATTTGTTTGAGTCTTCTAGACCAAAGAAGTCAGGACATATTGCTGGATCATCTTGAATGCAGTAACAGGGATGTAATCACCAGAAATGTTAGGGCTAAAGATTTTCCTGAGCCATGGGAAGTGGCTATTAGACTCTCTTTGGTTGATGGATCGAAATCTGGACTCAGTGTTTGCTTAAGTTCAATGACCAATATGATCCTAGAATAATGGAGAAGATGGTGATCAGAAATAAATAAGGTGTTGGATGGCGTGTTATGTGACCCCTTCCCTGGCCTCACAGCTGGATCTAAAGGAGGGCCTGGAGCACCAGTCTTCGCCAAGGCCTCGTGGACATGCGTTCAGAAGGCAGCACCAGATCCTTGTGTCACCCGCAACCGCTGTCCTTGGCAGCCTGAAAAGACAATAACAGATGACATCGTTGAAATGGGCTCCCTGATTTCAATGAGAATAAGGGGACCCTAAAGTAGAAAAGGCCATGTGGTGGAGCAGTGATCAGAACATTTGAATCTTTAGAGATTTTTGACAGTGGTAAATGATCGTGGTATTTATAGATGGGAAAAAATGGGAACCCTCCTAGAATAGTGCCTGTCCCATGTAATGTGAAACTCTTCTTTTAACAATTCATTGGTGCATTGTAGTGGTCCATAATGATGGGATTTGCTGACACATATTTGAACATGCACATAAAATAACCGTGAACTTTAGCCAATATCATTCCAATATTTCCCTTTTCCTCACCTCCTCCTCTGGTGCCTTGACTCTACTGATCTTCCTTCAACTTTCATGATGAGACTCCCTTCCCAACTTTCCTTTCTTTTCCCCCTCTAGCTTTAACCGAGGAAAAACATACGGCCCTTAACTTTCTGAGTTGCTTATTTCCCTTAATGTTCTGAATATCCATCCATCTTCCAGCATGACATAATTTCATTCTTCTTTATGCCTGAATGAAATTCCAGTGTGCATATACCAGATGTTCTTTATCCATTCGTCCACTGATGTCACCTCGGCTGGTTCATGGGCATGTATGTGTCATTATATTATGATGACTTCGATCGACTGTGATAAATACCAAGCAGAGGTAGAGCTGGGTCGCCGGTTGGTACATGGCTACTCCTGAGGAGCCTCCATCCCGATTTCCGTTGTAGTTGTGCTGATTTACATGCCCACCAACAGGGTGAGAGTGCTCCTTTCTCTCCAATTCTCTCCTTGTCACACTCATTTCTGTTTGTATTATTGGTGGTTGCCTTTGTCACTAAAGTGAGATGAAATCTCAGGGTAGTCTTGACTTGCAAGTATTTTCATATATATTTTGGCCACTCACATATTTTCTTCTAAGACGTTTCTGTTTAGTTCATTTAGTTTCCCATTTGGTAATTAGGTTATTTGATAATTGGGTTATTTAATAATTGTGGGTTTGACGTTTAGTTTTTTGAGTTCTTTATTAATTTTCTGAATATTCATCCTCTTTTAAAAGAGCACCTCATAAAGATGTTCTCCCTTTCCGTAGGTTCTCTCTTCATATTCTAATTGTCTCCTTTGCTGTGCAGAACCTTCTTAATTTGGAGCCATCTTATTAGCTAACTTTTGGTGTTATCTCTTGAGCTTTGGCATCCTATTGAGAAAGTCATTGCCTCTTCCTGTAGGTTGAAGTATATGTTTTTTTTTTCTAGAAACTGCATAGTTTCTGGTCTAGTTCCTAGGTCTTTAATGCATTTTGAGTTGACTTTTTGCAGGGTGAGCGATAGTTCAAGTCTCATTCTTCTGCATTTGGACAGGGGTGTAGAAGGACTGTTTCAGAGAGTAGATGTTAAAGACTGGGGTGCAGAAAAACTTTTGCAGAGAGCAGAAGTTCGAGAATGAGGTGCAGAAGGACTGTGACAAGAAAGCAAAGTTTGGAGACTGGGGTGCACAAGGATAGTTGCAGAGAGCAGAGTTTTAAGACTGAGGTGCAGAAAAACTGTAGCAGAGAGCAGATGTTGGAGACTGGTGTTCAGAATGACTGTTGCAGAGAGCAGAGGTTGGAGACTGGGGTGAAGAAGGATCGTTGCAGAGAGCAGAGGTTGGAGACTGGTGTGCAGAAGGACTGTTACTGAGAGCAGAGTTTGGAGACTTGGTTGCAGAAGGATCTTACAGAAAGCAGAGTTTGGAGACTGAGGTGCAGAATGACTGTAACAGAGAGCAGAGTTTGGAGACTGTGGGGCAGAAGGACTTATACAAAGAGCAGAGGTTGGAGACTAGGTTGAAGAATGACTGTTACAGAGAGCAAAGATTGGAAATTGGGGAGCAGAAGGACTGTTTCAGAGAAGAGAGGTTGAAGACTGGGTTGCAGCAGTACCGTTGAAGAAAGCAGAGGTTGGAGATTTGGTTGGAAAAGGAATGTTACAGAGAGCAAAATTTGAAACTGGGGTGCAGAAGGGAACTTACAGAGAACAGAGGTTGGAGACTGGGGTGCAGAAGGAGTGTTAAGGAGAGAAGAAGTTGGAGACTGGGGTGCAGAAGGATCGTTGCAGAGAGCAGAGGTCGGAGACTTGGGTGCAGAAGGACAGTTGCAGAGAGCAGAGGTTGGAGACTGAGTGCAGAAAAACTGTTACAGAGAGCAGAGTTTGAAGAGTGAGGTGCACAAGGATCATTGAAGACAGCAGAAGTTGGAGACAGAGTTGCAGAATAATCTTTGCAGAGAGCAGAGGAGGAGACTTGGCTGCAGAAGGATTGTTACAGAGAGCAGAGGTGAGAGACTGGGGTGCAGAAGGACTGTTACAGTGAGAACAATTTAAAGACTGGGTGCAGAAGGAATGTTGCAGAATGCAGAGGGTGGCGACTTGGGTGCAGAAGGACTGTTGCAGAGAGCAGAATTTAAAGACTGAGATGCAGAAGGACTGTTACACAGAGAAGAAGTTACATATTGGGGTGAGAATAATGATACAGAAAGCTGAGGTGGGAGCCTGTGGTGCAGAAGGACCGTTAAAGACAGCAGAGGTTAATGACTGGCGTGCAGAAGGACTGTTTCAGAGAGCAGAGATTGTAGACTGGGGTGAAGAATGCTGCTTCAGAGAGCAGAGGTTGGAGACTTGGTTGCAGAAGGACTGTTATAGAGAGCAGACTTTTGAGGCTGGGTTGCAGAAGGACTGTTATAGAGAACAGAGGTTTCAGGCTGGGTTGCAGAAGGATCTTACAGAGAGCAGAGGTTGGTGACTGAGGTGCAGGACGGCTGTTACAGAGAGCAGTGGTTGGAGACTGGAATGCAGAAGGATCGTGCGGAGAGCAGAGGTTTCAGACTAAGGTGCTGAAGGACTGTTACAGAGAGCAGAGGATGGAGACTGAGGTGCAGAAGGACGGTTACAGAGAGCAGAGTTTGGTGACTGAGGTGCAGAAGGACTGTTACAGAAACAGAGGTTGGAAATTGAGGTGCACAGAAACCGTTACAGAGAGCAGAGGTTGGAGACTGCGGTATACAAAGAGTGTAACAGAGAGTAGAGGTTGAAGAATATGGTGCAGAAGGACTGTTACAGAGAGCAGAGGTTTGAGACTAGGGTGCAGAAGGACCATTACAGAGTGCAGAAGTTGGAGACTGCGGTACAGAAGGACTGTTACAGAGAGCAGAGATTGAAATTGGGGAGTAGAAGGACTGTTTCAGAGAACAGAATTTGGAGACTGGGTTGCAGGAGGGACGTTTAAGAAAGCAAGAGGTTGGAGACTGGTCGTAAAATCAATGTTACAGAGAGCAGAGTTTGGAAACTGGGGTGCAGAAGGACCTTACAGAGAAAAGAGGTTGGAGACTGGGGTGCAGAAGAACTTATAGAGGAAGCAGATGTTAAGACTGGGGTGCAGAAGGACCGTTACAGAGAACAGAGGTTGGAGAATCCAGTACAGAAGGACTGTTACAGAGAGCATAGGTTAAAAAACTGGGGTGCAGAAGACTGTTGCAGAAAACAGAGGTTAGAGCCTGGGGTGAAAAAAAACCGTTGCAGAGAGCAGAGGGTTCGAGACTGAGGTGCAGAATTATTGTTACAGAGAGCAGAGTTTGGAGACTGGGTTGCAGAAGAACTGTTATAGTGAGCAGCGGTTGGAGACTGGTGTGCAGAAGAAACTTGCAGAGAGCAGAGGTTAGAGACTGGGGTGAAGAAGGACTTTTGCAGAGAGCAGAATTTAGAGACTGGGGTGCAGAAGCATATTACAGCGAGAAGAGGTTGGAGACTGTGATGAAGAAGGACTGCTGCAGAGAGTAGAATTTTGAGACTGGGGTGCAGAAAGATTGTTACAGAGAGCAGAGGTTGAATACTGGGGTGCAGAAGTACTTTTGCATAGATCAGAAGTTGGAGATTTGGGTGCAGAAGCAACTGTTGCAGAGAGCAGAGGTTGGAGACTGAGGTGCACAAGGACTGTTAATGAGAGCAGAGAATTGAGACAGGGGTTCAGAAGAAATGATTCAAATAGCATAGGTTGAAGACTGGGGTACAGAAGGACAATTAGAGAGAGCAGAGGTTAGAGTCTTTAGTACAGAAGGACTCTTACAAAGAGCAGAGTTTGGAGACTGCGGTGCAGAAGAACTGTTGCAGAGAGTAGATGATGGAGACTGGGGTCCAGAAAAACTGTAGCAGAGAGCAGACGTTAGAGACTAAGGTGAAGAAGTACAGTTACACAGAGCACATTTTGGAGACTGGGGTGCAGAAGTACTTAAACAGAAAGCAGAGTTTGTAGATTCGGGTGCAGAAGTATCCTTACAGAGAGTAGAGTTTCGAGAATGCAGTACAGAAGGACTCTTAAAGAGAGCAAAGTTTGGAGACTATGGTGGAGAATGACTGTTGCAGATAGCAGATGTTGGAGACTGGGGTGCAGAAGAAATGTTGCAGAGAGCAGAGGATGAAGACTGGGGTGCGCAAGCACTGTTTCAGAGAGCACAGGTTGCAGACTGAGTTGCAGAAGGACTCTTACAAACAGCAGAGTTTGGAGACTGTGGTGCAAAACAACTAATACAGAAAGCAGAGGTTGGATACTGGGGTGCATAAGGACCCATAATGAGAACAGAGGTTGGAGCCTGCGGTACAGAAGGACTGGTACGGAGAGAAGAGTTTGCAGACTGGGGTGCAGAAGAACTGATGTAGAGAAAACAGGTTAGAGACTGGGGTGAAGACAGATCGTTGGGTCAAGAAGCGTATGGAGACTGGGGTATAGAAGGACTGTTGCAGAGAGCAGAGGTTGGTTACTGAAGTGTAGAAGGACTGTTGCAGAGAGGAGACATTGGAGACTGGGGTGCAGAAGGATCGTTTGGGCGAGCAGAGTATGGAGACTGGGGTGTAGAAGGACTGTTACAGAGAGCAGAGGTTGGAGACTGGGTTGTCGAAGGACTGTTTCAGAGAGCAGATGTTGGAGACTTGGGCGCAGAAGGACTATTGCATAGCGCAGAGATTGGAGACTGAGGTACAGAAGGACTGTTACAGAGAGTAGAGGTTTAAGACTGAGGTGCAGATGGATTATTGCAGAGAGCAGAGTTTTCAGACTGAGGTACAGAAGAACTGTTGCAGAGAACAGATGTTGGAGACTGGGGTTCACAAAGACTGTCAGCGAGCAGGGGTTTGAGGCTTGGTTGCCAAAGGATCTATGCAGAGAGAAGAGGTTGGACACTGAGGTGCAGAAGGATCGTTGCGGAGAGCAGATGTTCGAGACTCGGGTGCAGAAGGATCATTACAAAGAGCAGAGTTTGGAGACTGGGGTGCAGAAAAAATGTTGCAGTGAGCAGAGGTTGGAGACTTGAGTGCAGAGGGACTGTTGCAGAGAGCAGAGGTTTGAGACTGGGGTGCAGAAGGACAGTAACAGATAGCAGACTTTGGAGACTGGGGTACAGAAGGACTGATGCAGAGAGCAGAGGTTTTAGACTGGGATGTACAAAGACTGTTGCAGAGAGTAGAGGTTGGAGATTGGGGTCCAGAAGGACTGTAGCAGAGAGAAGAGGTTGGAGACTAAGGTGCAGAATTACAGTTACACAGAGCAGAGTTTAGAGACTGGATTGCAGAAGGACTGATACAGAAAGCAGAGGTTGGAGACTCTGGTGCAGAAGTACCCTTATAGAGATTAGAGGTTGGAGAATCCAGTACAGAAGGACTGTTACAGAGAGCAAAGTTTGGAGACTGGGGTGCAGAATGACTGTTGCAGAGAGCAGATGTTGGAGACTGTGGTGCCAAAGGACTGTTGCAGAGAACAGAGGATGGAGACTGGGGTGCAGAAGGACTGTTGCAGAGAGCAGAGTTTGCAGACTGAGTTGCAGAAGGACTGTTACAGAGGGCAGAGTTTGGAGACTGTGGTTTAAAACGACTAATAAAAAAAGCAGAGATTGGATACTGGGGTGAATAAGGACCCTTACACAGAACAGAATTTTGAGGCTGTGGTACAGAAAGTCTGTTACAGAGAGCAGAGGTTGGCGTCTCAGTTGCAGAAGAACCGATGTAGAGAACAGAGTTTGGAGACTGGGGTGCAGAAGGACCATTGGGGCGATCAGAGTATGGAGACTTGGGTGTAGACAAACTGTTGAAGAGAGCAGTGATTGGAGAGTGAGTTACAAAAGGACTAATACAGAGAGCAGAGTTTTGAAACTGGGGTGCAGATGGATTCTTGCAGAGAGCAGAGTTTTCAGACTAAGGTACAGAAGAACTGTTGCAGGAAGAAGATGTTGGAGACTGAGGTTCACAAGGACTGTTGCAGCTAGCAGAGGTTTCAGACTGGGATGCAGAAGGCCTGTTACAGAGAGCAGAGGTTTGAGACTGGGGTGCAGAAGGACTGTTACAGAGAGCAGTGTTTGCAGACTGGGTTTCATAAGGGTCATACAGAGAGCAGAGGTAGGAGACAGACGTTCAGAAAGACTGTTACAGAGAGCAGAGGTTGAAGACTGGGGTGCAGAAGGCCTGTTAAAGAGCAGAGTTAGGAGACTGGGGTGCAGAAGGATCTTACAGAGAGCAGAGTTTGGAGACTGAGGTGCAGAAGCACTGTTACAGAGAGTAGAGTTTGGAGAATGAGGTGCAGAAGGACCCTTGCAAAGTGCAGAGTTTGGAGACTGAAGTGCAGAAGGACTGTTAAAGAGAGAAGAGGTTGGAGACTGAGGTGCAGAAAAAATTTGCTGAGAGCAGAGGTTTTAGACTGGGGAGTAGAAGGACTGTTGCAGAGAGTAGAGGTTGGAGATTGGGGTCCAGAAGGACTCTTACAGAGAGCACAGTTTGGAGACTGAGATGGAGATGGACTATTGCAGAGAGCAGATGCTGGAGACTGGCGTTCAAAAGGAAAGTTGCATAGAGCAGAGGATGGAGAATGGGGTGCAGAAGTATCCTTGGGGTGAGCAGAGTATGGAGAATGGGGTGTAGAAGAACTGTTAAAGAGAGCAGAGTTTAGAGACTAGGGTTTAGAAGGACTTATTCAGAGGGCAGACGTTGGAGACTTGGGTGAAGAAGTATTGTTGCATAGAGCAGAGGATGGAGACTCAGATGCAGAAGACGGTTACAGAAAGCAGATTTTGAAGACTGGGGTGCAGAAGGACTGTAACCGAGAGCAAAGGTTGGAGACTGAGGTGCATAGAAACTGTTGCAGAGAGCAAAGTTAGAAGACTGGGGTGCAGAAGGAGTGTTGCATAGAGCAGATGTTGGAGACTGTGGTGCAGAAACACCATTACAGAGAGCAGAAGTTGGAGACTGGGGTACAGAGGAGTGTTACAGAGAGCAGAGGATGGAGACAGGTGTGCAGAAAGATCTTACAGGGAGCATAGGTTTGAGACTGGGGTGCAGCAGGAATGTTGCTGATAGCAGAGGTTGGAGACTGGGGTAGAGAAGGATCATTAAAGAGAGAAGAGTTTGGAGACTGGGGCAAAAGGCCAGTTACCTACAGCAGAGGTTGGAGACTGGGGTGAAGAAGGCCTGTTACAGAGAGCAGTTCTTGGAGACTGGGGTGCAGAACAACAGTTACAGAGATCATAGTTTGGAGACTGGGTTTCAAAAGAATCTTACTGAGAGCAGAGGTTGGAGAATGAGGTACAGAAGGACTGTTAGAGAGAGCAGAGGTTGGAGACTGAGGTGCAGAAGGATCGTTGGAGAGAGCAGTGCTTAGAGACTGCAGTGTAGAAGGACTGATACAGAAAGCAGAGGTTTAAGACTCGGGTGCAGAAGGACCCTTACAGAGAACAGAGGTTGGAGACTGAAATACTCTTACAGAGAGCAGATGTTGGAGACTGGGGTGCAGAATGACTGTTGTAGAGAACAGAGGTTGTTGACTGGTTTAAAGAAGGATCATTGCAGAAAGTAGAGGTTGGAGACTGGGTTTCAGAAGGATCTTACAGAGAGCAGAGTTTTGAAACTGAGGTGCAGAAGAACTGTGGCAGAGAGAAGAGGTTGGAGATTGGGGCGCTGAAGGACTGTAGCAGAGAGTAGAGGTTGAAGTATGAGGTGCAGAAAGACTATTACAGAGAGCACAGGTTGGAGATTGTGGTGCAGAAAAACTGATACAGAAATCAGAGTTTGGAGACTTGGGTGCAGAAGGCCCCTTAAAGAAACCAGAGGTTAAAGACTGGGGTGAAGAAGGACTGTTTCAGAGAGCAGACGATGGAGACTGGGGTGTAGAAGGACTCTTGCAGAGAGTAGAGTTTGAAGAGTGGTTGCAGAAAATCTTTTTCAAAGAACAGAGGTTGCAGAGTGAGGTGCAGAATGACGGTTACAGAGAGCAGAGTTTGGAGACTGTGGTGCAGAACGACTGATATAGAAAGTAGAGTTGGGAGACTGGGTTGCAAAAGGACCCTTACAGAAAACAGAGGTTGGAGATTGCAGTACAGTAGGACTTTTTTATAGAACAAGATTGGAGACTGGGGTTAAGAGTTACCAATGCAGAGAGCAGAGGTTGGCACCTGGGGTGCAGAAGGAATGTTAATGAGAGCACAGGTTGGAGACTGAGGTGTAGAAGGAGTGCTACAGAGAGCAGAGTTTGGAGACTGAGGTGGAGAAGGACTGTTACAGAAATCAGAGGTTGGAAATTTGGGTGTAGAAGGACCCTTACAGAGAGCAGAGTTTGGAGATTTCCGTACAAAAGGATTGTTACACAGAGAAGGTCTCGGAGACTGCAGAGCAGCAGAACTGTTGCAGAGGACAGAAGTTGGAGACTGAGGTGTAGAAGGACTGTTACAGAGAGAAGAGTTTGGAGACTGAGGTGCAGAAGGACTATTATAGAAAGAAGTGGTTGAAAATTGGGGTACAAAAAGACCGTAAGTAAGATAAGAGATTGGAGACTGCGGTATAGAAAAACTGTAACAGAGAGCAGAGATTGGAGACTGAGGTGCAGAAGGATAGATACAGAGAGCAGAGGTTTGAGACTGGGATTCAGAAGGACTGATACAGAAAGCAGATTTTGGAGACTGGGGTGCAGAAGGACCGTTAAGGAGAGCAGAGGTTGGAGACTGCGGTACAGAAGGACTGTTACAGAGAGCAGATGTTGGAGACTGGGGAGCAGAAGGACTTTTGAAGAGGACAGAGGTTGGAGATTGGGGTGTTTCAGGACATTTGCACAAAGCAGAGGTTAAAGAATGGGGTGGAGAAGGAATGTTTCAGAGAGCAGAGTTTGGATACTGGAGTACAGAAGGATATTACAGAGAGCAGAGGTTGGATACTTTGGTTCAGAAGGACTGTTGCAGAGAGCAGAGGTTGGAGACTGGGGTGCAGAAGGACCGTTGCAGAGAGCAGAGTTTGGAGACTGGAGTGCAAAAGGAGTGTTGCGGAGAGCAGAGGTTGGAGACTGACGTGCAGAAGTCTTGTTACATAAAGCAGAGGTTGGAGACTGAGGGGCAGAAGGATTGTTACAGAGAGCAGAGATTGCAGACTGGGGTGCAGAAGGACTGTTTCAGAGAGAATAGGTTGGAGACTGGGGTGCAGAAGGAATGTTGCAGAGAGCAGAGTTTGGAGACTGGGGTGCAGAAAGACTGTTGCAGGGAGCAGAGGTTGAAAACTGCGGTGCAAAAGGACTGTTGCAGAGAGCAGAGAATGGAGACTGGGCTGCAGAAGGAATGTTGGAGAGAGCAGAGGTTGGAGACTGAGGTGCAAAATCCTGTAACATAGAGCAGAGTTTGGACACTGGGGTGAAGAAGGATCGTTGAAATAAGCAGAGCTTAAAGACAGGGTGCAGAAGGATCATACAGAGAGCAGAAGTTGGAGACTGAGTTGCAGAAGGACTGTTGCAGTGATCAGAGGTTGGAGACTGGGGTGCAGTAGGATTATTGCACAGAGCAGAGTTTGGAGACTGGGGTGTAGAAGGATCGTTGCAGAGAGCAGAGATTGGAAACTGGGGTGCAGAAGGCCTGCTACAGAGAGCAGAGTTTTGAGACTGGCGTGCAGAAGGCCTGTTACAGAGAGGAGAGTTTGGAGACTGGGGTGCAGAAGGACTGTTATAGAGAGCAGAGTTTGGAGACTCAGTTCCTGAAAAATCTTACAGAGAGCAGAGGTTGGAGACTGAGGTGCAGGTGGACTGTTACAGAGAGCAGTGGTTGGAGACTGGGGTGCAGAAGGACTGTTGCAGAGAGCAGATCTTGGATACTGAGGTGCAGAAAGACTCTTAGAGAGAGCAGAGGTTGGAGACTTAGGTGCAGGTGGACTGTTACAGAGAGCAGTGGTTGGAGACTGGGGTGCAGAAGGACTGTTGCAGAGAGCAGATCTTGGATACTGAGGTGCAGAAAGACTCTTAGAGAGAGCAGAATTTGGAGACTGGCGTGCAGAAGGACTGATGCAGAAAGCAGACTTTGGAGTCAGGGCTGCAGAAAGACGTTTACAGAGAGCAGAGTTTGAAGACTGCAGTATAGTAGGACTGTTGTAGAGAGCAGAGTTTGGAGACTTAGGTGCAGAAGGATAGATACAGAGAACAGAGGTTTGAGACTGCGGTTCAGAAAGACTGATACAGAAAGCAAAGTTTAGAGACTGGGGTGTAGAAAGTCTGTTACAGAGATTAGAGTTTGGAGCCTCAGGTGCAGAAGGACTGTTACAGGAAGCAGAGTTTTGAAATTAGGGTGCAGAAGGACTTTTACAGAGAGTTGACTGCGGTATAGGACTGTTATCCAGAGCAGATGTTGGAGACTGGGGTGCAGAAGGACTCTTACATAGAGCACAGGTTGGAGACTGAGGTGCAGAAAAATAGATACAGAGAACAGAGGTTGGAGACTGGGGTTCAGACAGACTGATACAGAATGCAGAGGTTTGAGACTGGGGTGTAGAAAGACCGTTACGAAGAGCAGAGGTTTTAGACTGCGGTACAGAAGGACTGTTACAGAGAGCAGATGTTCGAGACTGGGGAGCAGAAAGACTGTTGTAGAGGACAGAGGTTGGAGACTGGGTTGGAGAAGGAATGTTACAGAGAGCAGAGTGTGGAAACTGGAGTGCAGATAGATCTTCCAGAGAGTAGAGGTTGGAGACTGTGGTGCAGAAGATCTTTTGCAGAGAGCAGACATTGGAGACTGGGGTCCAGAAGGATCGCTGCAGTGAGCAGAATTTGGAGACTGGGGTGAAGAAATACTGTTACAGAGTGCAGAGTTTAAAGACTTGGTTGCAAAAGGATCTTACAGAGGGCAGAGTTGGGAGACTAAGGTGCAGAAGTACTGTTAGAGAGAGCAGAGGTAGGAGATTGAGGTGCAGAAGGACTCTTACAGAGAGCAGAGTTTGGATACAGCGGTGCAGAAGCATTTTACAGAGAGCAGAATTTGGAGTCTGAGATGCAGAAGGACTGTTGCAGAGATCAGAGGTTGGAGAGTGGGGTGCAGTTGGATCATTGCAGAGAGCTGATGTTGGAGACTGAGGTGCAGAAGGATCGTTGCAGAGAGCAGATTTTGGAGACTGGGGTGCAGAAGGCCTGCTACAGAGAGAAGAGTTTGGAGACTGGCTTGCAGAAAGCCTGTTACAGAGAGGAGAGGTTGAAGACTGAGGTGCAGGTGGACTGTTACAGAGAGCAGTGTTTGGAGACTGGGGTTCAGAATGATTGTGCAGAGATCAGAGGTTTGAAATTGAGGTGCAGGTGGACTGTTACAGAGAGCAGAGGTTGGAGACTGAGTTGTAGAAGGACTGTTACAGAGAGGAGAGTTTGGAGACTCAGCTGCAGAAGGACTGTTATACAGAGCAGTGTTTGGTGACTGGGTTCCTGAAGGATCTTACAGAGAGCAGAGTTTGGAGACTGAAGTGCAGGTGGACTGTTACAGAGAACAGAGGTTTGAGACTGAGGTGTAGAAGGACTGTTACAGTGAGGAAAATTTGGAGACTTAGGTGCAGAAGGACTCTTACAGAAAGCAGAGGTTCGAAATTGTGCTGCAGAAGGACCATTACAGAGAGCAGAGGTTGGAGACTGCGGTATAGTTCTGTTACCTAGAGCAGAGGTTGGAGACTGGGCTGCAGAAAAACTCTTACATGGGGCTGGGGATGTCTCAAGCGGTAGCACGCTCACCTGGCATGCGTGCGGCCCCGGTTCTATCCTCAGCACCACAAACAAAGATGTTGTGTCTGCCAAATACTAAAAAATAAATATTAAAATTCTCTCTTTTTCTCTCTCCCGCTCTCTCACTTTCACTTAAAAAAAAACAAAGGACTCTTACATAGAGCACAGCAGGTTGGAGACTGAGGTGCAGAAGTATAGATACAGAGAACAGAGGTTGGAGACTAGGGTTTAGACAAACTGATAAGGAAAGCAGAGATGGAGACTGGGGTGTAGAAGGATTGTTACAAAGAGCAGAAGTTGGAGACTTCGGTACAGAAGGACTGTTTCAGAGAGCAGATCTCAGAGTCTGGGGAGCAGAAAAACTGTTGCAGAGGACAGAGGTTGGAGACTGGGGTGGAGAAGGAATGTTACAGAGAGCAGAGTTGGGAAACTGGAGTGCAGAAAGATATTACAGGGAGCAGAGGTTGGAGACTGTGGTGCAGAAGGACTGTTGCAAAGAGCAGACATTGGAGACTGGGTTCCAGAAGGATCGTTCAATAGGGCAGATTTTAGAAACTGGGGTCCAGAAAGACTGTTACACAGAGCAGAGGTTGAAAACTGAGGTGCAGAAAAACTGTTAGAGAGACCAGAGTTTGGAGATTGGGTTGCAGAAGGACTGTTACAGACAGTAGAGTTTGGAGACTGGGGTTCAAAAGGACTGTTGCAGAGACCAGATGTTGGAGACTTTGGTGGAGAAGAATTTTTGAAGAGAGCCGAGGTTGGTGACTGGGGTGCAGAAGGACCGTTGCAGAGAGCAGATTTTGGAGACTGGGGTGGAGAAGACCTTCTACAGAGAGAAGAGTTTGGAGACTGGCGTGCAGAAGGCCTGTTACAGAGAGGAGAGGTGGGAGACTGGGGTGCAGAAAAAAAGTTATAGAGAACAGAGTTTGGAGACTGGGTTGCTGAAGGTTCTTACAGAGAGCAGAGGGTGGAGACTGAGGTGCAGGTGGACTGTTACAGAGAGCTGTGTTTGTAGACTGGGGTGAAGAAGAATCGTGAAGAGAGCAGAGGTGTCAGACTGAGGTTCAGTAGGACTGTTACAGAGAACAGAGTTTGGAGACTTAGGTGTAGAAGGACTGTTACAGAGAGCAGAGTTTGGAGACTGAGGTGCAGAAGGAGTGTTAAAGAAAGCAGAGGTTGGAAATTGTGGTGTAGATTGACCGTTACAGAGACCAGAAATTGGAGACTGTGGTATAAAAAAAAACTGTTATACAGAGCAGAGTTTGGAGACTGGGATGCAGAAGGAATGATACAGAGAGCACAGGTTGAAGACTGAAGTGCAGAAGGATAAATACAGAGAGCAGAGGTTTGAGACTGAGGTTCAAAAGGACTCAATCAGAAAGCAGAGTTTGGAGACTGGGGTGCTGAAAGACCGTTATGGAGAGCAGAGTTTGGAGACTGGGGAGCACCATGACTGTTGCAGAGGACAGAGGTTTGAGACTGGGGTGCCGCAGGACACGTACAGAAGGCAGAGGTTAAAGAATGTGGTGGAGAAGGAATGTTACAGAGAGCATAGTTTGGAAACTGGAGTGCAGAAGGATCTTACAGAGAGCAGAGTTTGGAGACTGTGGTGCAGAAGGATTGTTACAGAGAGCAGAGGTTGGAGACTGGGGTCCAGAAGGATCGGTGCAGAGAGGAGAGATTGGAGACTGAGGTGCAGAAAGAATGTTACAGAGAGCAAAGTTTGGAGACTGGGGTGCACAATTACTGATAGAGAAAGCAGAGGTTGAGTCTGGGGTGCAGAAGGACCGTTACAGAGAGCAGAAATTGGAGACTGTGGATAAGAAGGACTGTTGCAGAGAGCAGAGGTTAGAGAATGGGGTGCAGAAGAACTGTTACAAAGAGCAAAGGGTAGAGAATGGGGAGCAGAATTAAGGTTGCAGAGTTCAGAGGTTGGAGACAGAAGTGCAGAAGGACTGTTACAGAGAGCAGAGTTTGGAAACCGTGTTGCAGAAGGACTGATACAGAAAGCAGAGTTTTGAGATTCTGGTGCAGAAGGACTGTTACACAGAACAGAGGTTGGAGACTGGTGTGCAGAAGGACTGTTACAGAAAGCACAGGTTGAAGACTGAGGGCAGAAGGATAAATACAGAGAGAAGTGGTTGGAGATTGGTATTCAGAAGGACTGATTCAAAAATCAGAGGTTAGAGACTGGGTTGCAGAAGGATTGTTACAGAGAGCAGAGGTTGGAGACTGCGGAACATAAGGACTGTTACAGAGAGAAGAGGTTGGAGACTGCGGTGCAGAAGGACTGTTACAGAGAGCAGAGTTTGGAGACTGGGGTCAAGAAGGATCGGTGCAGAGAGGAGAGTTTGGAGACTGGGGTGCAGAAGGACTGTTGCAGAGAGCAGAGGTTTGAAACTGGGGTGCAGAAGGACTGTTGCAGAGAGCAGAGGTTGGAGACTGGAGTGCGGAAGGACTGTTGCAGAGAGCAGAGGTTGGAGTCTGATGTGCAGGAAGACTCTTACAGAGAGCAGAGTTTGGAGACTGGGTTCAGAAGGACTGTTACAGAGACCACAGGTTGGAGACTTTGGTGCAGAAGGACTGTTGCAGAGATCAGAGGTTAAAGACTGCGGTGCAGTAGGATCATTGCAGAGAGCAGAGGTTGGAGACTGGGGTGCAGAAGGATCCTAGGAGAGAGCAGATTTTGAAGACTGGGGTGCAGAAGGCCTGCTACAGAGAGAAGAGTTTCAAGACTGGCATGCAGAAGACCTGTTACAGAGAGGAGAGTTGGGAGCCTGGGGAGCAGAAGGACAGTTATAGACAGCAGAGTTTGGAGACTGGGTTGCTGAAGGTTCTTACAGAGAACAGAGGTTCAAGACTGAGATGCAGGTGGACTGTTACTGAGAGCAGTGTTTGTAGATGGGGTGCAGAAGGATCGTGAAGGGAGCAGAGGTGTCAGACTGAGGTTCAGTAGGACTGTTACAGAGAACAGAGGTTGGAGACTGAGGTGTAGAAGGAATGTTACAGAGAGCAGAGTTTGGAGACTGAGGTGAAGAGGACTGTTACAGAAAGCAGAGTTTGGAAATTGGGGTGCAGTTGGACCGTTACAGAGACCAGAGGTTAGAGACTGCGGTATAGAAAAACTGTTACAGAGAGCAGAGTTTGGAGACTGGAGTGCAGAAGGAATGTTACAGAGAGCACAGGTTGGAGACTGAAGTGCAGAAGGATAGATACAGAGAGCAGAAGTTTGAGACTGAGGTTCAAAAAGACTGATACAGAAAGCAGAGTTTGGGGTGCTGAAAGACCGTTACAAAGAGCAGAGGTTGGAGACTGGGGAGGACAATGACTGTTGCAGAGGACAGAGGTTGTAGACTGGAGTGCCGCAGGACACATGCAGAAGGCAGAGGTTAAAGAGTGCGGTAGAGAAGGAATGTTACAAAGAGCAGAGATTGGAAACTGGAGTGCAGAAAGATCTTACAGAGAGCAGAGTTTGGAGACTGTGGTGCAGAAGGATTGTTACAGAGAGCAGAGGCTGGAGACTGGGGTCCAGAAGGATCGGTGCAGAGAGGAGAGATTGGAGACTGAGGTGCAGAAAGAATGTTACAGAGAGCAAAGTTTGGAGACTGGGGTGCAAAATTACTGATAGAGAAAGCAGAGGTTGAGTCTGGGGTGCAGAAGGACCGTTACAGAGACCAGAAGTTGGAGACTGTGGTTAAGAAGGACTGTTGCACAGAGCAGAGGTTAGAGAATGGGGTGCAGAAGAACTGTTACAAAGAGCAAAGGGTAGAGAATGGGGAGCAGAATTAAGGTTGCAGAGTTCAGAGGTTGGAGACAGAAGTGCAGAAGGACTGCTACAGAGAGCAGAGTTTGGAAACCGTGTTGCAGAAGGACTGATACAGAAAGCAGAGTTTTTAGACTCTTGTGCAGAAGGACTGTTACACAGAACAGAGGTTGGAGACTGTGGTATAGAAGGACTGTTACAGAGATCAAAGGTTGGAGACTGGTGTGCAGAAGGACTGTTGCAGAAAGCACAGGTTGGAGACTGAGTGCAGAAAAATAGATACAGAGAGCAGTGGTTGGAGATTGGTATTCAGAAGGACTGATTAAAAAATCAGAGGTTGAAGAATGGGTTGCAGAAGGACCGTTAAAGAGAGCAGAGGTTGAAGACTGCGGAACATAAGGACTGTTACAGAGAGCAGAGGTTGGAGAATGTAATACCGAAAGACTGTTACAGAGAGCAGAGTTTGGAGACTGGGGTGTAGAAGGACTGTTGCAGAGAACAGAGGTTGGAGACTGGGTTGCAGCAGGACCGTTGAAGAAAGCAGATGTTGGAGACTGGGTTAGAGAAGGAATGTTACAGAGAGCAGAGTTTAGAAACTGGGGTGTAAAAAGACCTAACAGAGAGCACAGGTTGGAGACAGGGGTGCAGAAGGACTGTTGAGGAGAAGAGACGTTGGAGACTGGGGTGCAGAAAAATCGTTGCAGAGAGCAGAGTTTGGAGACTGAGGTGCAAATAGACTGTTACAGAGAGTAGAGGTTGGAGATTGGGATGCAAAAGGCCTATTACAGAGAGCAGAGTTTGGAGACTGGGGTGCAGAAGAACTGTTACAGAAAGCAGAGTTGTTAGACAAGGTTGCAGAATGATCTTACAGAGAGCAGAGATTGTAGATCGAGGTGCAGCAGGAGTGTTACAGAGAGCAAAGGTTAAAGACTGGGGTGCAGAAGGCCTTTTATGGAGAGCAGAGTTTGGAGAACTGCTACAGAAGGACTGTTACAGATGGAAGAGTTTGGAGACTGGTTTTCAAAAAAATCTTACAGAGAGCATATATTGGAGACTGACGTGCAGAAGGATCGCTGTAGAGAGCACAGGTTTGATATTGGGGTGCCGAATAACTGTTACGGAGAGCAGAGTTTTTAGACAAGGTTGCAGAATGATCTTAAAGAGAGCAGAGATTGTAGACCGAGGTGCAGGAAGACTGTTATAGACAGCAGATTTTGGAGACTGGGGTGCACAAGTATCGTTGCAGACTGCAGAGTTTCCAGACTGAGGCGCAGAAGGACTGTTGCTGAGAGGAGATGTTGGAGACTTGGGTTCAGAAGGACTGTTGCAGAGAGCAGATGTTGGAGACTGGCATGCAGAAGGAACATTATAGAGAGCAGAAGTTGAAGACTGCGGTACAGAAGGACTGTTACAGAGAGCAGAATTTAGAGATTGGGGAGCAGAAGAACTGTTGCCGAGAAAAGAGTTTGGAGACTGGGGTACAGGACGACCGGTGTGGAATCCAGAGGTTGGAGACTGTTGTGGAAAAGGAATGTTACAGAGAGCAGAATGTGAAAACTGGAATGCAGAAGAATCTAACACAGAGCAGAGTTTGGAGACAGGGGTGCAGACGGACTGTTGAGAAGAGGAGACGATTGAGACTGGGTTGCAAAGGATCATTGCAGAGAGAATAGAATGGAGATTGAGGTGCAAAAAGACTGTTATAGAGAGTAGAGGTTGGAGATTTGGGTGCAAAAGACCTGTTACAGAGAGCAGAGTTTGGAATCTGGGGTGCGGAATAACTGTTACAGAGAGTAGAGTTTTTAGACAAGGTTGCAGAAGGATCTTACAGAGAGTAGAGATTGTAGACCGCGATGCAGCAGGAATGTTACAGAGAGCAGATGTTGGAGACTGGGATGCAGAAGAATCATTTCACAGAGCAGAGGTTGGACACTGGGGTGCAGAAGTACTGTTACACAGAGCAGATGTTGGGGACTGGGGTGAAGTAGGACTGTTGCAGGGAGCAAGTGTTGGAGACTTGGGTGCAGAAGGACTGTTGCAGATAGCAAATGTTGGAGACTGCAATACAGGAGGACTGTAGCAGAGAGAAGAGGTCTGAGACTGGAGTGGAGAAGAACTGTTTCAGAGTGCAGATGTTGGAGACTGGGGTGCAGAAGAACTGTTGCATAGAGCAGAGTTTGTAGACTGTGGTACAGGAGAACTGTCGCAGATCACAGAATTTGGAGACTGAGTTGCAGAAAGAATGTTACAGAGAGCAAATGTTGGAGACTGGGGTGCAGAATTACTAATAAAAAAGCAGAGGTTTAAGACTGGGGTGCAGAAGGACCGTTACAGAGAGCAGAGGTGTCAGGCTGCAGTAAAGAAAGAATGTTACACAGAGCAGAGTTTGGAGACTAGATTACAGAAGTTCTGTTGCAGAGAGCAGATGTTGTAGACTGTTGTTCAGAAGAACTGTAGTAGAGAGCAGAGTTTAGAGAATGGGGTGCAGAAGTAAGGTTGCAGAGAGCAGAGGTTGGAAACAGTGGTGCAGAAGAACTGATACAGAAAGCAGAGGTTTGAGACTGGGGTGCAGAAGATCTTTTCAGAGAGCAGAGGTTGAAGACTGTGGTACAGAAGGACTGTTACAGAGCTCAGATGTTGGAGACTGGGGAGCAGAAGAACTTTTGCAGAGAATAGAGTTTGGAGACTGGGGTGCAGCAGGACCGGTGCAGAATCCAGAGGTTGTAGACTGTGGTGGAAAAGGAGTGTTACAGAGAGCAGAGTTTGAAAACTGGGATGCAGAAGGATTTTACCGAGAGGTTGGAGACAGGGGTGCAGACGTACTGTTGAGGAGAGCAGTGGTTGGAGACTGAGGTGCAAAAAGACTGTTACAGAGAGTAGAGGTTGGAGATTTGGGTGCACAAGGCCTGTTACAGACAGTAGGGTTTGGAATATGGGGTGCAGAGATAACTGTTACAGAGAGCAGAGTTTTTAGACAACGTTGCAGAAGGATCTTAGAGAGAGCAGAGATTGTAGACCTAGGTGCAGCCGGAATGTTACAGAGAGCAGAGTTGGGAGACTGGGTTGCAGAAGGATCTTAAAAAGAGCAGATGTTGGAGTCTGGGGGGCAGAAGGATTGTTGCAGAGAGCAGAAGTTTGAGAATGCGGTGCAGAAGGACTGCTACAGAGAGCAGAGTTTGGAGACTGGGGTGCAGAAGGCTTGTTACAGAGAGCAGAGTTTTGAGACTGGGGTGCAAAAGGACTGTTACAGAGCACAGATTTTTGAGACTGGGTTTAAAAGGATCTTACAGAGAGCAGAGGTTTGAGACTGAGGTGCAGAAGGACTGTTGCAGAGAGCAGATGTTGGTGACTGGGGTGCAGAAGGATCCTTACAGAGAGCAGAAGTTGGAGAATGTGGTGCAGAAAGACTGCTACAGAGAGCAGAGTTTTGAGACTTGGCTGCAGAAGGCTTGTTACAGAGAGCAGAGTTTTGAGACTGGGGTGCAAAAGGACTGTTACAGAGCACAGATTTTTGTGACTGGGTTTAAAAGGATCTTACAGAGAGCAGAGGTTTGAGACTGAGGTGCAGAAGGACTGTTGCAGAGAGCAGATGTTGGATACTGCAGTACAGAAGGACTTTTGTTGAGAGCAGAGGTTGAAGATTAGGGTACACAAGGACTTTTTCAGAGAGCAGATTTTTGAGACTGTTGATCAGAAGGACTGTTGCAGAGGGCAGAAGTTTGAAAATGGGGTGCAGAAGGACTTTTGCAGAGAGCAGAGGTTGGAGACTGAGGTGCAGAAGGAACTTTACAGAGAGCAGAGTTTGGAGACTGTGGTACAGAAAGACTATTACAGAGAGCAGAGTTTGGAGACTGGGGAGCAGAAGAACTGTTGCGGAATACAGAGGTTTGAGACTGGGGTGCAGCAGGACCGTTGCAGAAAGCAGAGGTTGGCGAATGTCGTTGAGAAGTAATATTACAGAGAGAAGATTTTGGAAACTGGGGTGCAGAAGGATCTTTCAGAGAGCAGAGGTTGGAGACTGAGGTGCAGAAGGATCGTTCCTAAAGCAGAGTTTGGACACTGTGGTGCAGAAGGAGTTTTCAGAGAGTAGATGCTGGAGACTGGGGTGCAGAAGGATTGTTTACAGAGCAGATGTTGGATACTGGGGTGCAGAAGAACTTTTGCAGAGAGCAGATGTTTAAGACTGAGGTACAGAAAGATCGTTTAAGAGAGCAGAGGTGGAGACTTGGCTGCAGAAGGACTCTTACACAGAGCACACATTGCAGACTGGGTTACAGAAGGAATGTTGCAGACAGCAGAGGTTGGAGACTGGGGTGCATAAGGACTGTTCCAGATAGCAGAGTTTAGATATGAGGTTCAAAAGGACTTTTACAGAAAGCAGAGTTAGTAGACTGGGGAGCAGAAAGACTGATACAAAAAACAGAGGTTGGAGACTGGGGTGCAGAAGGACAATTACAGAGAGCAGAGTTTGGAGAATGCAGTACAGAACGACTGTTACAGAGATCAGAGGTTGGCAACTGGAGTGCAGAAGGAGTGTTGCAAAGAACAGAGGTTGGAGACTGAGGTGCAGAAGGACTGTTACAGAGAGCAGAGTTTTTAGACAAGGTTGCAGAAGGATCTTACAGAGAGCAGAGTTTGAAGACCGAGGTGCAGCAGGACTCTTAAAGAGAGCAGAGGTTATAGACTTGGGTGCAGAATGCCTTTTATGAAAAGCAGAGTTTGTAGAAGGGCTCCAGAAGGACTGTTACAGATGGCAGAGTTTGGACACTTGGATGCAGAAGGATTTTACAGAGAGCAGATGTTGGAGACTAAGGTGCAGAAGGACTGTTACAGAGAGCAGATGTTGGAGACTAAGGTGCAGAAGGACTGTTACAGAGAGTAGAGATTGGAGACTGAGTTTCAGAAGGATCGTTGCAGACAACAGAAGTTGGAAACTGGGGTGCAGAAGGATCATTGCAGACAGCAGAGTTTCCAGAATGAGATGCAGAAGGACTCTTACACAGAGCAGAGGTTGAAGACTGAGGTGAAGAAAGATACTTACAGAGATCAGATGTGGGATACAGGGGTGCAGGACTTATACAGAGCCGAAGTTGGTGACTGAGGTATAGAAGGACTGTTACAGAGAGCAGAGGTTTGAGACTCGGGTGCAGAAGGATTATTGCAGAGAGCAGAGTTTTCAGACTGAGGTACAGAAAAACTGTTGCAGAGAGCAGATGTTGGAGATTGGGTTACACATGGACTGTTGCAGCGAACAGAGGTTGGAGACTAGGGTGAAGAGGAATCGTTACAGAGAGCAGAGGTTGGAGACTGAGGTGCAGAAGGACTGTTACAGAGAGCAGAGTTTGGAGACTGGGTTGCAGAAGGATCTTCCAAAGGACAGAGGTTGGAGACTGAGGTGCAGAAGAACTGTTACAGAGAGCAGAGTTTTTAGACAAGGTTGCAGAAGGATCTTACAGAGAGCAGAGTTTGAAGACCGAGGTGCAGCAGGACTCTTAAAGAGAGCAGAGGTTATAGACTTGGGTGCAGAATGCCTTTTATGAAAAGCAGAGTTTGTAGAAGGGCTCCAGAAGGACTGTTACAGATGGCAGAGTTTGGAGACTTGGATGCAGAAGGATTTTACAGAGAGCAGATGTTGGAGACTAAGGTGCAGAAGGACTGTTACAGAGAGCAGATGTTGGAGACTAAGGTGCAGAAGGACTGTTACAGAGAGTAGAGATTGGAGACTGAGTTTCAGAAGGATCATTGCAGACAACAGAAGTTGGAAACTGGTGTGCAGAAGGATTATTGCAGAAAGCAATGTTTCCAGACTGAGATGCAGAAGGACTCTTACACAGAGCAGAGGTTGAAGACTGAGGTGAAGAAAGACACTTACAGAGAGCAGATGTGGGAGACAGGGGTGCAGTACTTATACAGAGCCGAAGTTGGTGACTGAGGTACAAAAGGACTGTTACAGAGAGAAGAGGTTTGAGAATCAGGTGCAGAAGGATTATTGCAGAGAGCAGAGTTTTCAGACTGAGGTACAGAAAAACTGTTGCAGAGAGCAGATGTTGGTGATTGGGTTGCACATGGACTGTTGAAGCGAGCAGAGGTTGGAGACTAGGGTGAAGAGGAATCGTTACAGAGAGCAGAGTTTGGAGACTGGGTTGCAGAAGGATCTTACAAAGAACAGAGGTTGGAGACTTAGGTGCAGAAGCACTGTTACAGAGAGTAGAGTTTGGAGACTCAGGTGCAGAAAGACCATTGCATAGAGTAGAGGTTGGAGACTGTGGTGCAGAAGGATTGTTACAGAGATAAAAGGTTAGAGACTGTGGTGCAGAAGGACTGATACAGAAAGTAAAGTTCAGAGACTCGGATGCAGAAGTACCCTTACAGAGAGCAGAGGTTGGAGAATGCAGTACAGAAGCACTGTTACAGAGAGCAGCGGTTGGGGACTGGGGTTGAGAAGGACTGTTGCAGAGAGCAAATGTTGGAGACTGGGTTCCAAAAGGACTGGGGCAGAGAGCAGAGGTTGGAGACTGTGGTGCAGAAGGACTGTTTCAGAGAGCAGAGTTTGAGACTGAGTTGCAGAAGGACTGTTACAGAGGGCAGAGTTTGGAGACTGTGGTGCAAAACGACTGATACAGATAGCAGAGGTTGGATAATGGGGTGCATAAGGCCCCTTACTTACGGAGAACAGAGGTTCGAGACTGTGGTACAGAAGGACTGTTACCGAGAGCAGAGGTTGGAGACTGGGGTGCAGAAGAACTGATGTAGAGAACAGAGGTTGGAGACTTAGGTTCAGAAGGATCATTGGTGCGACCAGATTATGGAGACTGGGGTGTAGAAGGACTGTTGCAGAGACCAGTGATTGGAGACTGAGGTACAGAAAGACTGTTACAGAGAGCAGAGTTTGGAGACTGGGGTGCAGAATAACTGTTGTAGAGATCAGAGTTTGGAGACTGGGGTGCAGAAGGACCATGGCAGAAAGCAGAGGTTGGAGACTGAGTTTTAGAAGGATCTTATAGAGAGCAGAGTCAGGACACTGAGGTGCAGAAGGACTGTTGCAGAGACCAGAGGTTGAAGATAGGGGTGCAGAAGGACTGTTGCAGAGAAAAGAGTTTAAAGTCTGAGGTGCAGAGAAAGTGTTACAGAGAGCAGAGTTTGGAGACTTGGGTGAAGAATGACACATACATAATGCAGAGTTTGGAGACTCGGGTGCAGAAGAACCGATACAGAGAGCAGAGTTTGGAGACTGCAGTACATAAGGACTGTTACAAAGAGCAGAGGTTGAAGATTGGGGTGCAGAAGGCCTGTTACAGAAAGCAGAGGTTGGAGACTGGGGTGCAGAAGGCCTGTTACACAGAGGAGAGTCGGGAGAAGGGGGGCAGAATTACTGTTACAGAGGGCACAGTTTGGACACTGGGTTGCAGAAGGATCTTACAGAGAGCAGATGTTGGAGACTGAGGTGCAGAAGGACTTTTACAGAGAGTAGATGTTGGAGACTGAGGCACAGAAAGATTGTTACAGAGAGCAGAGTTTGGAGAATGGAGTGCAGAAGGACTCTTGCAGATAGCAGAGTTTGGAGACTGGGGTGTAGAAGGACTGTTGCAGGGACAAGAAATTGAAGACTGGGGTGCTGAAGGACTGTTGCAGAGAGCAGATGTAGGAGACTGAGATTCAGAAGAACTGTCACAGAGAGAAGAGTTTGGAGACTGGGGTGCAGAAAGATTGTTATAGAGAACAGACTTTAGAGATTGGGGTGCAGAAGGGCTGTTACAGAAAGCAGACTTTGGATATTTGTTTTCAAAAGGATCTTACGTAGAGCAGAGTTTGGAGACTGAGGTTCAGAAGGACTGTTACTAATCGGATTGGTTAGAGTCTTGGGTGCAGAAGAATCATTGCAGACAGCAGAGTTTCCAGACTGAGGCGCAGAAGGACTGTTGCAGAGAGCAGATGTTGGAGACTTGGGTGCAGAAGGACTGTTGGAGAGAGCAGATGTTGGAGACTGGAATGTAGATGGATCATTGTAGAGTGAAGAGGTTGGACACTGGGGTGCAGAAGGACTGTTACACAGAGCAGAGGTTGAAGACTGAGGTGTATAAGGACTGTTGCAGAGAGCAGAGGTTGGAAACTTGGGTGCAGAAGGACTAATGCAGAGAGCAGAATTTGGAGACTGAGGTGCAGAAGGACTGTTACAGAGAGCAGAGTTTGGAGACTGGGGTGCAGAAGGATTGTTGCAGATAGCAGAGTTTGGAAACTGGGTGAAGAAGGACTGTTGCAGGGAGCAGGTGTTGGAGACTTGGGTGCAGAAGGACTTTTGCAGAGAGTAAAATTTGGAGACGGAGGTGTAGAAGGACTGTTGCAGATAGCAGAGGTTGGAGACTGCAGTACCGAAGGACTGATACAGAAAACATAGGTTGGAGACTGAGGTGCGGAAGGACCATTACAGAGAGCAGAGTTTGGAGACTGATATACAGGAGGATTGTTACAGATAGCAGAGGTTGGAGACTGGAGTGGAGAAGAACTGTTTCAAAGTGCAGATGTTGGAGACTGGTGTGCAGAAGAACTGTTGCAGAGAGCAAAGGTAGGAGACTGAGATACAGAAAGACTGTTACAGAGAGAAGACTTTACAGACTGGGGAGCAGAAGGACTGATACAGAGAGCAGAGTTTGGAGACTGGAGTGCAGAAGGCCTGTTACAGAGAGCAGAGTTGGAGATTGGGTACAGAAGGGCTGTTTCAGAGAGCAGAGTTTGGAGACTGGGTTGCAGAAGAATATTATGTAGAGCATAGTTTGGACACTGCGGTGCAGAAGGATTGTTACAGAGAGCACAGGTTGGCGACTGGGGTGCAGTAGGATTATTGCAGAGAGCAGAGGTTGGAGATTGGTGAGCAGAAGGATCGTTGCAGAAAGCAGAGCTTGGAGACTTGGGTGAAAAAGCACGGTTGCAGAGAGCAGATGTTGGAGACTGGGATGCAGAAGGACTGTTACACAGAGCAGAGGTTGAAGACTGGAGTTAAGAAGGACTGTTGCAGAGATCAGAGTTTGGAGACTGGGGTGCAGAAGGACTGTAATAGAGAGCAGATGTTGGAGACTGAGATACAGAAGGACTGTTACAGAGAGCAGAGTTTGGAGACTGGGGTGCAGAAGGACTGATACAGAAAGCAGAGACTGGGGAATGGGTTGCAGAAGGACTGTTTCAGAGAGTATATGTTAAAGACTGGGGTTCAGAAGAACTGGTGCAGAGAGCAGAAGTTGGAAACTGGGGTGCAGAAGGATTGTTGCAGGGAGCAGATGTTGGAGACTGGGGTGAAGAAGAACTTTAACAGAGATTAGAGTTTGGAGATTAGGGTGCAGAAGGATCTTACAGAGAGCCGAGGTTGGAGAGTGGGGTTCAGACGAACTGTTGCACAGAGCAGAGGTTGGATACTGGGGTGCAGAAGGACTGTTACAGAGAGCAGAGTTTGGAGACTTGGTGGCAGAAGGATCTTACATAGAGCAGATGTTGGAGACTGAGGTGCAGAAGAAATGTTACCGAGAGCAATGGTTGGAGACTGGGGTGCAGAAAAATTTTTGCAGGGAGCAGAGGTTGGAGACTGACATGCTGATGGACTCTTGCAGACAACAGAAGTTGGAGAATGGGGTGCAGAAGGACCGTTGCAGAGAGCAGATGTTGGAGACTGAGGTGCAGAAGGATTGTTACAGAGAACAGAGGTTGGAGACTGGGGTGAAGAAGGACTGTTATGGAGATCAAAATTTGGAGACTTTGTTGCAGAAAGATCTTACATAAAGCAGAGGTTGGAGACTGAGGTGCTGAAGAAATGATACCCAGAGCAGAGTTTTAATACTGGGGTGCAGAAAGACTGTTTCCGAGACCAGAGGTTTGAGACTGTCATGCAGAAGGACCGTTGCAGAGAGCAGAGGTTTGAGACTGGGGTGGAGAAGGAATGTTACGGAGAGCAGAATTTGGAAACTGGGGTGTAGAAGGATCTTACAGAGAACAGAGTTTGGAGAATGAGGTTCAGAAGGACTGTTACAGAGAGCAGAGGTTAGAGACTGAGTTGCATAAGGACTGTTACAGAAAGCAGGGTTTAGAGACTGTGGTGCACAAGGATCCTTGTAGAGATCAGAGTTTTCAGATTGATGTACAAAATAACTGTTGCAGTGAGCAGATGTTGGAGACTGGAGTGCAGACGATTCGTTGCAGAGAGCAGAGACTAGAGACTGGGGTGCTGTAGGACCATTGCAAAGGTCAGAGTTTGGGAACTGAGGTGCAGAAGGATTGTTATAGAGAATAGAATTTGGATACTGGGGTGCAGAAGGACTATTTCAGAGAGCAGAGGTTGGAAGCTGGGGTTTAGAAAGACTGTGGCAGAGACCAGAGTTGGAGAATAGGGAGCAGAAGGACTGTTACAGAGAGCAGAGTTTGGAGACAGGGTTGCAGAAGGATCTTAATGAGAGCAGAGGTTGAAGACTGAGGTGGAACAAGACTGTTACAGAGAGCAGAGTTTGGAGACTGGGGTGCAGAAGGATCGTTGCCGAGAACCGAGTTTTCAGACTGAGGTGCAGAAGGACTGTTGGAGATTACAGAGTTTGGAGACTGGCGTGCAGAAGGATCTTTGCAGAGAGCAGAGGTTTGAGATTGGGGTGCAGAAGGACTGTTAAAAAAACAGAGTTTGGAGACTGCAATGCAGAAGGCCTGTTATAGAGAGCAGAGTTTGGTGAAAGGATGCAGAATGACTGCTACAGAGGGCAGAGTTCAGAGACTGGGTTGCAGAAGGATCTTACAGAGAGCAGAGGTTGGAGAATGAGGTGCAGAAGGACTCTTACAGAGAGTAGAGGTTGGAAACTGAGGTGCAAAAAGACCATTGCAGAGAGCAGAGGTGGAGACAGAGGTGCAGAAGGATTGTTACAGAGAGAAGTGGTTGGAGACTGAGGTGCAGAAGGACTGTTGCAGATAGCCGAGGTGAGAGAATGGGGTGAAGGTCTGTTGCATTGTGCAGGTGTTGGAGACTTGGGTGCAGAAGGACTGTTGAAGAGAGCAAAATTTGGAGACTGAGGTGCAGAATAACTTTTACAGAGAGCAGAGTTTGGAGACTGGGGTTCAGAAGAAATGATACAAAAAGCAGAGGTTGGAGACTAGGGTGCAGAAGGAACGTTGCAGAGAGCAGAGTTCAGAGACTGCCATACAGGAAAACTGTTATAGAGAGCAGAGGTGGGAGAATGGTTTATAGAAGAACTGTTTCAGAGTGCAGATGTTGGACACTGGGGTTCAGAAGAACTGTTGCTGAGAGCAGAGTTTAAAGACTGTGGTGCAGAAGAACTGTCGCAGAGAGCAGAGTTTGGAGACTGAGGTGCAGAAAGCATGTTACAGAGAGCAAAGGTTGAAGACTGGGGTGCAGAAATACTGATACAGAAAGCAGAGGTTGAGACTGGGGTGCAGAAGAACCGTTACAGAGAGCAGAGGTTGGAGACTGTAGTACAGAAGGACTGTTGCAGAGAGCAGAGGTTAGAGAATGGGGTGCAGAAGGACTGTTACAGAGAGCAGAGGTTAGAAAATGGGGTTCAGAAGTAAAATTAGAGAGTTCAGAGGTTGGCGACAAAGGTGCAGAAGGACTGTTACAGAAAGCAGAGGTTAGAATCCGTGGTTCAAAAGGATTCATTAAGAAAGCAGTGGTTTGAGACTGGGGTGCAGAAGGACTGTTACAGAGAGCAGAGGTTTGAGACTGAAATGTAGAAGGACTGTTGCAGAGAACAGATGTTGTAGACTGGGTTGAAGCAGGACCGTTGAGGAAAGCAGAGGTTGTAGACTGGGTTGGAGAAGAATGTTACAGAAAGCAGAGTTTGGAAACTGGGGTGCAGGAAAACCTTACAGAGAACAGAGGTGGAGACTGGGGTGCAGAAGGAGTGTTAAAGAGAGGAGACGTTGGAGACTGGGGTGCAGAAGAACTGTTGCAGAGAGCAGATGTTGGAGACTGGGGTGCATAAGGATCTTTGCAGAGAGCAGAGGTTGGAGACAGATGTGCAGAAGGACGGTTGCAGAGAGCAGAGGTTGGAGACTGAGGTGCAGAAAAACAGTCACAGAGAGCAGAGGTGGAGTCTGGTGTACAGAAGGATCGTTGAAGAGAGCAGAAGTTAAAGACTGAGTTGCAGAAGAATCATTGAAGAGAGCACAGGTGGAGACTGGGCTGCAGAAGGATCATTAAAGAGAGAAGAGGTGGGAGATTTTGGTGCAGAAGGACTGTTACAGAGAGCACAGTTTGGAGACTTGGGTGCAGAAGGAATGTTGCAGAAAGAAGAGGTTGGAGACTGGGTTGCAGAAAGAATGTTTTAGAGAGCAGAGGTTGGAGAATGAGATGCAGAAGGATTGTAACACAGAGCAGACGTTAGAAACTGGGGTGAAGAATTATGATACAGAAAGCAGAGGTGTGAGACTGGGGTGCAGATGGACCGTTACAAAGAGCAGAGGTTGCAGACTGTCGTGCAGAAGGACTGTTTCAGAGAGCAGAGTTTGGAGACTGGGGTGCATAAGGCCTGCTACAGAGAGCAGAGGTTGGAGACTGGGTTGCAGAAGGACTGTTATAGAGTACAGAGTTTTGAGGCTGGGTTAAATAAGTATCTTACAGAGAGCAGTGGTTGGTGACTGTGGTGAAAGACGAATGTTACAGAGAGCAGTGATTTGAGATTGGGGTGCAGAAGGATCGTGCAGAGAGCAGAGGTTTCAGACTGAGGTGCAGAAGTACTGTAACAGAGAGAAGAGGTTGGAGACTGAGTTGCAGCAAAACTGTTACAGAGAGCAGAGGTTGGAGACTGCGGTATAGAAAGACTGTAACAGTGAGCAGAGGTTTGAGAATATGGTGCAGAAGGACTGTTACAGAGAGCAGAGGTTGGAGACTGGGGTGCAGAAGGATTGTTACAGAGAGCAGAGGTTGGAGACTGGGGCACAGAGGGACTTTTACACAGAGCAGAGGTTGAAGACTGGGGTGTAGAAGGACTGTTGCAGAGAGCATAGGCTGGAGACTTGGATGAAGAAGGTCTGTTGCCAAGAGCAGAATTTGAAGACTGAGGTGCAGAAGGACTGTTGAGGAGAGGAGACTTTGGAGACTTGGGTGCAGAAATCTTGTTATAGAGAACAGACTTTGGAGACTGGTGTGCAAAAGGGCTGTTACGGAGAGGAGAGTTGGGAGAAGGAGTGCAGAAGCCTGATAGAGAGGACATAGTTTGGAGACTGGGTTGCTAAAAGATCTTACAGAGAGCACATATTAGAGACTGAGGTGTAGAATGATTGTTTCAGAGAGAAGAGTTTGGAGACTGGGGTTCAGAAGGCCTGTTACAGAGAGCAGAGTTTGGAGACTGGGGTGCAGAAGGCCTGTTAAATAGAGCAGAGGTTGAAGTCTGGATTGCAGAAGGACTGTTATAGAAAGCAAAGTTAGGAGACTGGGTGGCAGAAGGATTTTACAGAGAGCAGAGTTTGGAGACTGAAGTGCAGGGGGACTGTCAAAGAGAGCAGTGTTTGGAGACTGGGGTTCAGATGGATCGTGTAGAGAGAAGAGGTTTCAGACTGAGGTGCAGAAGTACTGTAACAGAGAGAAGAGGTTGGAGACTGAGTTGCAGCAAAACTGTTACAGAGAGCAGAGGTTGGAGACTGCGGTATAGAAAGACTGTAACAGAGAGCAGAGGTTTGAGAATATGGTGCAGAAGGACTGTTACAGAGAGCAGAGGTTGGAGACTGGGGTGCAGAAGAATTGTTACAGAGAGCAGAGGTTGGAGACTGGGGCACAGAGGGACTGTTACACAGAGCAGAGGTTGAAGACTGGGGTGTAGAAGGACTGTTGCAGAGAGCATAGGCTGGAGACTTGGATGAAGAAGGACTGTTGCCAAGAGCAGAATTTGAAGACTGAGGTGCAGAAGGACTGTTGAGGAGAGGAGACTTTGGAGACTTGGGTGCAGAAATCTTGTTATAGAGAACAGACTTTGGAGACTGGGGTGCAGAAGGGCTGTTACGGAGAGGAGAGTTGGGAGAAGGAGTGCAGAAGCCTGATAGAGAGGACAAAGTTTGGAGACTGGGTTGCAAAAAGATCTTACAGAGAGCACATATTAGAGACTGAGGTGTAGAATGATTGTTTCAGAGAGAAGAGTTTGGAGACTGGGGTTCAGAAGGCCTGTTACAGAGAGCAGAGTTTGGAGACTGGGGTGCAGAAGGCCTGTTAAATAGAGCAGAGGTTGAAGTCTGGATTTCAGAAAGACTGTTATAGAAAGCAAAGTTAGGAGACTGGGTGGCAGAAGGATTTTACAGAGAGCAGAGTTTGGAGACTGAGGTGCAGGAGGACTGTCCAAGAGAGCAGTGGTTGGAGACTGGGGTTCAGATGGATCGTGTAGAGAGAAGAGGTTTCAGACTGAGGTGTAGATCGACTGTTACAGAGAGCAGAGGTTAAAGACTGAGGTGCAGAAGAACTGTTACAGGGAGCAAATTTTTAAGATTGTGTTGCACAAGGGTCTTACATAGAGCAGAGTTTGGAGCCTTAGGTGCATTAGGACTGTTTTGGAGAGCAGATGTTGAAGTCTGGGGTGCAGAAGGATTGTTGCAGAAAGCAAAATTTTCAGACTGAGTTGCAGAAGGACTTTTACAGAGAGCAGATGTTGAAGACTGGGGTTCACAAAGTCCGTTGCAGAGAGCAGAAGTTGGAGACTGCAGTACAGAAGGACTGTTGCAGAGAGCAGAGGTTGGAGACTAGGGTACAAAAGGACTTTTTCAGAGAGCAGATGTTGGATACTGTTTTTCTGAAGGACTATTGCAGAGAGCAGAAGTTGAAGAATGGGTTGCAGAAAAACTTTTGCAGAGAGCAGAGGTTGGAGACTGAGGTTCAGATGGACGGACAAAGAAAGCACAGGTTGGAGACTGGCGTGCAAAAGGACCTTTACAGAGAGCAGAGTTAGAAGACTCCAGTACAGAAGGACTGTTACAGAGAGCAGAGTTTGAAGACTGGGGAGCAGAAGGAGTGTTGCAGAGTACAGAGGTTGGAGACTGGGGTGCAGCAGGACCGTTGTAGAAAGCAGAGATTGGAGACTGGCGTGGAGAAAGAATATTACAGGGAGCAGAGTTTGGAAACTGGGGTCAGAAGGATCTTTCAGAGAGCAGAGGTTGGAGACTGGTGTGCAGAAGGATCGTTGCAGAGAGAAGAGTTTGGACACTGGGGTTCAGAAGGACTGTTGCAGAGAGCAGATTTTGGAGACTAAAGTGCAGAAGGATTGTTTAGAGAGCAGATGTTGGAGACTGGGGTGCAGAAAGACTTTTGCAGAGAGCAGAGGTTGAAGACTGAGGTGGAGAAGGACTGTTACATAGAACAGAGTTTGGAGACTGGGGTGCAGAAGGACTGATGCAGAGAGCAGAGTTTTAAGACTGACGTACAGAAAGATCATTGCAGAGAGCAGAGATGGAGACTTGGCTGCGGAAGGACTGTTACACAAAGCACACGTTGCAGACTGGGTTGCAGAAGAAATTTTGCAGCGGAGGTTAGAGACTGGGGCACATAAGGACTGTAGCAGATAGCAGAGTTTTCATATGAGGTGCAAAAGGACTGTTACAGAGAGCAGAGTTTGTAGACTGGGGTGCAGAAGGTCTGATACAGAAAGCAGAGTTTGGAGACTGGGGTGCAGAAGGACCCTTACAGAGAAAAGAGTTTGAAGACTGCCTTACAGAAGTACTGTTACAGAGAGTAGAGGGTCGCGACTGGGGTGCAGAAGGAGTGTTGCAAAGAACAGAGTTTGGAGACTGAGGTGCAGAAGGACTGTTACAGAGAGCAGAGTTCTTAGACAAGGTTGCATAAGGATCTTACAGAAAACAGTGTTTGTAGACCGAGGTGCAGCAGGACTGTTACAGAGAGCAGATGTTGGTTATTGGGTTGCAGAAGAATTGTTATAGCGAACAGACTTTAGAGACTGGGGTGCAGAAGGCCTGTTATGGAGAGGAAAATTGGGAGTAGGCGTGCAGAAGGACTGTTACAGAGGGCAGAGTTTAGAGTCTGGGTTGCAGAACGTACTTACAGAGAGCAGTTGTTGGAGAGTGAGGTGCAGAGAGACTGTTACAGAGAGTAGATGTTGGAGACTGAGGCACAGAAATATTGTTACAGAGAGCAGATTTTGAGACTGGGGTGAAGAAGGACTGTTTCAGGTACCAGAGGTTGGAGAATGGGGTGTAGAAGGACTGTTGCAGAAACCAGAAGTTGGAATCTGGGGTGCTAAAGAACTGTTGCAGAGAGCAGATGTAGGAGACTGAGATGCAGAATGAATGTTACAAAGAGCAGAGGTTTGCCACTGGGGTGCAGAAGGAAAGATACAGAGAGCAGAGTTTCGAGACTGGGGTGCAGAAGGCCTGTTACAGAGAGCAGAGTTTGGAGACTGGGTTTCAGAAGGGCTGTTAGAGAGAGCAGAGTTTGGAGACTGGGTTGCAGAAGGCTCTTATGTAGAGCAGAATTTGGAGACTGAGGTGCAGAAGGAATGTTACGGAGAGCAGAGTTTAGAGACTGGGGTGTAGAAGGATCATTGGAGACAGCAGAGTTTCCGGACTGAGGTGCAGAAGGTCTGTTGCAGAGATCAGATTTTGAAGACTTGGGTGAAGAAAGACTTTTGCAGAGAGCAGATGCTGGAGACTGGGATGCAGAAAGATCATTGAAGAGAGCAGAGGTTGAACACTGGGGTGCAGAAGGACTGTTACACAGAGCAAAGGTTGAAGACAGGTGAAGAAGGACTGTTACAGAGAGCAGATTTGGGAGACAGGTGTGCAGAACTGATACACATCAGAAGTTGGAGATTGAGGTACGGAAGAACTGTTACAGAGAGCAGAGGTTGGATACTTGGGTGCAAAAGGATTATTGCAGAGAGCAGAGTTTTCAGACTGAGGTACAGAAGAACTGTTGCAGAAAGCAGATGTTGGAGATTGGGGTGCACAAGGACTGTTGCAGCTAGCAGAGGTTTGAGACTGGGGTGCAGAGGGATCGTTGCAGAGAGCAGAGGTTGGAGACTGGGGTGCAGAAAGACTGATACAGAGAGCAGAGTTTGGAAACTGGGGTGAAGAAGGTCTTTTACAGAGAGCAGAGTGTGGAGACTGGGTTGCAGAAGGATCTTACATAGGGCAGAGGTTGGAGACTGAAGTGCAGAAGCACTTAACAGTAGAGGTTAGAGACTCAGGTGCAGAAGGACCATTGCAGAGAGCAGAGGTTGTAGACGCAATTGCAGAAGGCTTGTTAGAGAGAGCAGAGGTTGGAGACTGGGGTCTAGAAGGACTGTAGCAGAGAGCAAAGGTTGGAGACTAAGGTTCAGAGGGACAGTTACACATAGGACAGTTTGGTGACTGGGGTGCAGAAGGAGTGATACAGAAAGCAGAAGTTGGAAACTCGGGTGTAGAAGTACCCTTAGAGCGAGCAGATTTTGGAGAATGCAGTACAGAAGGACTGTTACAGAGAGCAGAGATTGGAGACTGGGGTGCAAAATGACTGTTGCAAAGAGCAGATGATAAAGACTGGGATGCAGTAGGACTGTTACAGAGAGCAGAGGTTGCAGATAGACTTGCAGAAGGACTGTTACAGAGGGAAGAGTTTTGAGACTGTGGTGCAAAATGACAGATACAGAGAGCAGAATTTGGAGACTGGTGTTCAAAAGAACTGATGTAGAGACCAGAGGTTAGATACTGGGGTGCTGAAGGATCGTTGGGGCGAGCAGAGTTTAGAGACTGGGGTGTAGAAGGACTGTTTCAGAGAGCAGATGTTGGAGACTTGGGTGCAGAAGGCCTGTTGCATAGAGCAGAGTTTGGAGACTGAGGTACAGAAGGACTGTTAAAGAGAGCATAGGTTGGAGACTGGGGCGCAGAAGGATTATTGCAGAGAGCAGATTTTTCAGACTGAGTTACAGAAGATCTGTGGCAGAGAGCAGATTTTGGAGACTGGGGTTCAGAAGGACTGTTGCAGGGAGCAGAGGTTTCAGACTAGTGTGCAGAAGGATCGTTGCAGAGAGCAGAGGTTGGAGACTGGGGTGCAGAAGGACGGTTGCAGAAAGCAGAGTTTGGAGACTGGGGTGCAGAATGATTTTTGCAGAGAGCAGAGTTTGGAGACTGGGGTGGAGAAGGACTGTTGCAGAGAGCAGATGTTGAAGACTTGGGTGCAGAAGGATCATTGGTGCGTGCAGAGTATGGACAAAGGGGTATAGAAGGACTGCTACAGAGAAGAGAGGTTGGAGCCTGAGGTACAGAAGGACCATTGCAGAAAGCAGAGGTTTGGAGACTGGGTTTCAGAAGGATCCTACAGAGAGCGGAGTTTGGACACTGAGGTGCAGAAGGACTGTTGCAGGGAGCAGAGGTCGGAGATTTTGGCGTAGAAGTACTTTTGCAGAGAACAGAGGTTGGATTATGAGGTGCAGAAGGACTTTTACAGAGAGCAGAGGTTGGAGACTGGTGTGCAGAATGACTGACACATAACGCAGAGTTTGGAGACTCGGTTGTAGAAGGACTGTTACAGAGAGCAGAGGTTGGATACTGCAGTGCAGAAGGACTGTTACTGAGAGCAGAGGTTGAAGACTGGGGTGCAGAGGGATTGTTGCAGAGAGAAGAAGTTGCAGAGTGAGGTGCAGAAGGACTGTTACAGAGAGCAGTGTTTGGAGACTCTGGTGCAGAAGGACTGATACAGAAAGCAGAGGTTGAAGACTGGGGTGTAGAAGGACTGTTGCAGAGAGCAGAGTTTTGAGACTGAGTGGAAGAAGGACTGTTGCAGACAGCATATGTTGGAGACTGAGGTGAAGAAGGAATGTTGCAGAGAGCAGAAATTAGAGACTGGGGTTCCTATGGACTATTGCAGAGAGAAGAGGTTGTAGACTGAGGTGCAGAAAGCCTGATACAGACCACAGAGTTTCGAGAATGTGGTGCAAAAGGACTGATACAGATAACAGAGGTTGGAGACTGCAGTACAGAAGGACTGTTACAGAGAGCAGAGGTTTTAGACTGGGGTGCAGAATAACTATTGTAGCTATCAGAATTTGAAGACTGGGGTGCAGAAGGACCATTGCAGAAAGCAGAGATTAGAGACTGGGTTTCAGAAGGATCTTACCAAGAGCAGAGTTTGGACACAGAGGTGCATAAGGACTGTTGCAGAGTGCAGAGGTTGGAGATTGGGGCGCAGTAGGACTGTTGCAGAGAACAGAGGTTGGCGTCTGAGGTACAGAAGGATTGTTACAGAGAGAAGAGGTTGGAGACTGGGGTGCAGAATGACTGATACATAACACAGAGTGAGGAGAATCGGGTGCAGAAGGACCGTTACAGAGAGCAGAGTTTATAGACTGGGTTGGAGAAGAACCCTTACAGAGAACAGAGGTTGAAGACTGTGGTACAAAGAACTGTTTTTGAATTACCATAATGTACTCCATATATATATTATGTTTCAATTTTAAAATCTGTGTCTTTTTTTTTTATTTTTGGTCGTTCAAAACATTACACAGTTCTTAATACATCATCTTTAACAGTTTGATTCAAGTGGGTTATGAACTCCCAACTTATGGTAATTCAATAATATACACAATGTCTAATAATAAAATCAGGGTAATAAGCATCTCCATCTCTTCAACCATTAATCATTTCAATGTAATGGGAATCTTATACTATTTTAGTCATTATGAAATACAGGACGTTTTAACTAATAGCTACCCTAATGCTGTGCTAAAGTAAAAAAAAAAAAACAGACATAATTCCTCTATTCTACCTCTATTTTAGTGCCTCTTGTTGAACTTATTTCTGTCCCCCTTACTTCTGCCATTCCTGGTAACCATTGTTCTATCCTTATGCAAACTTTGTATCTTTGACTGGTTTTGGTGTTAGTGGAATGCTGGTCTCATAAAAAGAGCTTGGCAGGCTGGGTGCAGTGGCACACACCTATAACCCAGTGACTCGGGAGGCTAAGGCAGGAAGATAATGAGTTCAAGGCCCGCCTCAGCAATTTAGTGAGGCCCTATGCAACTTAGTGAGACCATGTCTCTAAATACAATATTGTTAAGAAGGGCTGGGGATGTGGCTCAGTGCTTAAGTTCCCTTGGGTTCAATCATCGGTACCAAAAAAAAAAAACTTGGCAGAATTCCTTCCATTTCAATTTTTGGAATAGTTTGAGAATATTTGAATTAGTTTTAAGAATGGCTTTAGAATTCAGCAGTAAAGCCATCAGGTCCTGGACTCTTTTAAAAGGGAGATTTAAAATTACAGTTTTAATCTCATTATTCATTATTGTTCTGCTTAGGTTTTTCTCTTTCATCTTGATTCTTGATTAGGTTATATGTACTCAAGAATTTATTTATTCTAGGTTTTCCACTTTTCCAGTTTAGCTAAAAGTTTGTCAATTTTGTTTATTTTTTGGGAAAAAAACCCAGCTTTTTGTCTTGTTGATCTTTTGTATTTTTTTTGTTTTGCATTTATTTCTGTTCAGATCTTTATTATTAGTTTCCTTTTAATAATTTTGGATTTGGTTTGTTCTTACTTTTTCAAGTGATGTAGGTGCATTGCTAGGTTGTCTGTTTGAGATCTTTCTATTTCTTTGATGTGTGAATTTATTGCCATAAACTTTGTTTCCAGTACTAGTTTTGATGTATCTCACATATTTTGGTATTTTGTATTGTCATTGTCATTAGTTCCTAGAATTTTTTTTATTTCCCATGTAATTTCTTTAATTAAATATTAGTCACTTAGGAGTGTTATTCAATTTTCATGTATTTGTAAATTTTTCATTCTTCTTGTTGATTTGTAGTTTTATTTTATTATGGTCTGAGAAGATACATAATATAACTTCAGTTTTTAAAAATTTATTGAGACTTGATTTATGGCCTAACATATAATCTATCCTGGAGAATAATCAATGTGCTGATGAGAAGAATGTAAACTCTACTGGTATTGGATGAACTATTCCATAAATATCTGTTATGTCTACTTGATCTATGGTATGGTTCAACACTGGTGTTCTTTGTTGACTTTCATTGAGGAAAATGGGGTGTTGAAGTCTTTCACTATTATTGTATTACAGCCTATCTCTGTTAGATATAATTATATATATATATATATATATATATATATATGTATATGTTCCATGTTGGGTGCATATATATTTATAATTGGTATATCTTCTTGCTGAATTGATCCTTTTGTCAATATATAATTTTGTCTCTTTTTAAAGTGTTTTATTTAAAATTCATTTTATCTCTGTGTAGTTATCCCTGCTGATTTTTTGTTCCCATTTGTGTGATGTACCTTTTTCTAACCCTTCACTTTTAGCCTATGTATATCTTTACCAGTGAAGTGAGTTGCTAATAAGTAGCATATACTGGGGTCTTTTTAAAATATCCATTCAGCCAGTTTATTGGTGAATTTAATCCATTTATATTCAATGATATTATCAATAATAATGAATTTCTTTGTGTTATTTTGTTGATTGTAATCTACTTATTATGTGTATTTTTGGTTTTTTTCTACCTTGAGTAGTCATGGATTCAAGGTTTCAAAATACAAAGGGGACCTTCCCCAGGTTCTGTGGGGCATTTGCAGTTGGTGCTGGGGCTCTCGTGCTGTTAACCACTTTCATGGAGCTGTGGAACCCATGTTTCCAGGTCCCATGGGACAAGCATAGTGGTAACGATGCTTTTGGCACCAGCAGCTGTCATGCAAAATCTGTGGGATATGGATATGTTTTTTCTGTAGATCTTCTGGGGCACGGGTAGTTGTTTTAGTCAGCTTTTTAACTGCTGCAACTAAAAGACCCAACCAGCACAACTATAGAGGAGGAAAGGTTTATTTGAAGGCTCACAGTTTCAGTGGTCTTAGTCCTTAGAAGGCTGGCTCCATTCCTCAGGGATGGAGGTAAGAAAAGGGTGGCAGAGGGAAGCAGCTTACATGGTGATCCAAAAGCAGAGAGAATTCACTCACCAGATAGCAACTATATATCCCATAGCCATACCCACAATTAATCACTTCCTCCAGCCACACACCACCTGCCTCTTGTTACCACTCAGTTAATCCATCAGGGTTTAATTTACTGATTAGGTTAAGACTCTCCCGACCCCAATCATTTCTTTTTTTTTTAAATTGTGCTTTTAACGAGGTAAAAATGGGAGTTCATAACCCACTTGAATCAAATGTATGAAATATGGTATGTCAAGAGCTATGTAATGTTTTGAACAACTAATAATAAAAAAATAAATTGTGATTTTAAAATTTAAAAAAAAAAAAAAAGAACAGTTTTGAGAACAATGTTGGAGACTCGGGTGCAGAAGGACCATTGCAGAGAGCAGTGGTTGGAGACTGCAGTACAGAAGGACTGTTACAAAGAGCAGAGATTCGAGACTGGGGTGGAGAAGAACTGTTGCAAAGAGCAGAGATTGCAGAGTGAGGTGCAGAAAGACTGTTACAGAGAGCAGTGTTTGGAGACTGTGGTGCAGAAGGACTGATACAGAAAGCAGAGCTTGGAGACTGGGGTGAAGAAGGACCCTTACAGAGAACAGAGGTTGAAGACTGCTGTACAGAAGAAGTGTTTTTGATAACAAGGTTGGAGACTGGGGTGCAGAGGGACCATTGCAGAGAGCAGAGGTTGGAGACTGGGGTACAGAATGATCTTACAGAGAGCAGAATTTGGAGACTGGGTTGCAGAAAGACTGTTGCAGAATAGACGTTGGAGACTGGGGTGCAGAAGGATCGTTGCAGAGAGCAGATCATGGAGACTGGGGTATAGAAAGACTGTTCCAGAGAGCAGAGGTTGGAGACTGGGGTGCAGAAGGACTGTTGCAGAGAGCAGTTGTTGAAGACTGAGGTGCAGAAGGACTGTTTCAGAGAGCAGAGTTTGGAGACTGGGGTGCAGAAGGACTGATACCGAAAGCAAAGGTGGGTGACTGGGGTCAAGAAGGACCATTACAGAGAGCAGAGGTACGAGACTGCAGTACAGAATCACTGTTACAGAGAGCAGATGTTGAAGACTGTGGTACAGAAGGGCTGTTGCAGAGAACAGAAGTTGGAGACTGGGGTGCATAAGGACCGTTGCTCAGAGCAGAGGTTGGAGACTGATGTGCAGAAGGATTGTTACAGAGAGTAGAGTTTGGAGACTTGAGTGCAGAAAAATCTTTCAGAGAGCTGAGATTGAGGACTGGGGTACAGAAGGACTGTTGCAGAGAGCAGAGTTTGGAGACTTTGGTGCAGAAGGATCGTTGCAGAAAGAAGAGGCTGGAGTCAGTGGTTTAGAAGGATTGTTGCAGAGAGCAGAGGTTGGAGACTGAGGTGCAGAAGGACTGCTACAGAGAGCAGATTTTGGAGACTGGGGTGCAAGACTGATACAGAAATCAGATGTTGGAGCCTGGGGTGCAGGATGATTGTTGCAGACACCAGAGGTTGGAGACTGGGTTGCAGAATTACTGTTGCAGAGAGCAGAATTTGGAGACTAGGTGCAGAAAGACTGTTACAGATAGCAAAGGTTGGAGACTGGGATGGAGAAGAACTGTTGCAGAGAACAGAGGTTGAGAACTGGGCTGCAGAAGGATCATGGAAGAGAGCAGAGTTTTCAGACTGAGGTTCAAAAGGACAAATGCAGAGAGCCGATGTTGGAGACTGGGGTTCAGAAAGACTGTTGCAGAGAGGAGAGTTTGGACACTTTGGTGCAGAAGGATCATACCAGAGAGCAGAGGTTGTAGACTGGGGTGCAGAAGGCCTGTTACAGAGAGTAGAATTTGGAGAAGGGGTGCAGTAGGACTGTTACAGAGAGCAGAGATCGGGGATTGGATTGCAGAAGGATCTCACAGACAGCACATATTGGAGACTGAGGTGCAAAAGGACTGTTACAGAGAGTAGAGGTTGGAGACTGTGGTGCAGAAGGATCGTTGCAGAGAGAAGAGGTTGGAGACTGAGGTGCAGGAGGCCTGTTACAGAGAGCAGAGCTTGGAGACTGGGGTACAGAAGGCCTGTAACATAGAGCAGAGTTTGGAGACTGGGTGGCAGAAGGATCTTACAGAGAACAGAGGTTGTTGACTGAGGTGCCGAAGGACTGTTACAGAGAGCAGAGGTTGGAGACTGGGGTCCAGAAAGATCGGTGCAGAGAGCAGAGTTTTCAGAATGATGTTTAGAAGGACTGTTGAAGAGAACAGTGGTTGGAGACTTGGGTGCAAAAGGATAGTTACAGAGAGCAGAGTGTGGAGACTGGGGGTGCCAAAGGACTGTTTCAGAGAGCAGAGTTTGGAGACTTGGGTTCAGAAGGACTGTTACAGAGAAAAGAGATGGGAGACTAAGGTTCAGATGGATCGTTAAAGAGAGCAAATTTTGGATACTGTAATGCAGAAGGATTTTTACAGAGAGCAGAGGTTGAAGACGGGGGTGCAGTAGAATATTTACAGAGAGAACATGTTGGAGAATGATGTGCAGAGAAACTGTTGCAGAGAGCAAAGTTTGGAGACTGGGGTGCAGAAGAAGTGTTACAGAGAGCAGAGGTTGCAGACTGAAGTACAGAAGGACACTTACAGAGACCAGAGTTTGGAGACTGCAGTACAGAAGGACTGTTACAGAGAGCAGAGGTTGGAGACTGGGGTGCAGAAGCTTGGTTACAGAGAGCAGTGGTTTTAGACTGGGATGGAGAAGGACTGCTGCAGAGAGTAGAGGTTGGAGACTGAGGTGCAGAAGCAATGATACAGAGAGCAGACTTTGGAAACTGTGGTGCAGAAGGACTGATACAGAAAGCAGAGGTTTGAGAATGGGGTGCAGAAGGACGCTTATAGAGAGCAGAGTTTGGAGACTGATGTGCAGAAGGACTGTTACAGAGAGCAGAGTTTGGAGACTGGGGTGGAGAAGGAATGTTGCAGAGTGCAGTGTTCGAAGACTGGGTTGAAGAAGGACTGTTGCAGAGAGCAGAGGTTGGAGACTGGGGTGCAGAAGGGCTGTTACAGAGAGCAGAGGTTGGAGACTTGGGTGTAGAAGGACTGATACAAAAAGCAGAGTTTGGAGACTGGGGTGCAGAAGGACTGTTGCAAAGAGCAGAGGTCAGAGACTGGGGTGGAGAAGGACTGTTGTAGAGAGCAGATGTTGGAGAATGGGGTGCAGAATTACTATTGCAGAGAGCAGAGGTTGGAAACTGGGATGCAGTAGGACTATTGCAGAGAGAGGAAGTTGCAGACTAAGGTGCAGAAGGACTGTTAAAATGAGCAGAGTATGGAGACTGTGGTGCAGAATGATTGTTACAGAGAGCAAATTTTGGAGACTGGGGTGAAGAATCTTACAGAGAGCAGAGGTTGGAGACTGGGGTACAGAAGGAGCTTTGCAGAGAGCAGAGGTTGTAGATGAAGTGCAGAAGGACTGTTATAGAGAGCTGAGGTTGGAGACTGGGGTGAAGAAGGACTGATACAGAGAGCAGAGATTGGAGACTCAGGTGCAGAAGGACTGTTACAGGAAGCAGAGTTTGGAAATTGCGGTGCAGAAGGACCGTTACAGAGAGCAGAGGTTGGAGACTGCGGTATAGGACTGTTACTGAGAGCAGAGGTTAGAGACTCGGGTGCAGAACCACTCTTACATAGAGCTCAGGTTGGAGACTTAGGTGCAGAAGGATCGATAGAGAACAGAAGTTGGAGACTGGGGTTCAGACAGACTGATACAGAAAGCAGAGTTTGGAGACTGGGGTGTAGAAGGACCGTTATAAAGAGCAGAGGTTGGAGACTGCGGTACAGAAGGACTGTTACAGAGAGCAGATCTCGGAGACTAGGGAGCAAAAGGACTGTTGCAGAGGACAGAGGTTTGAGACTCGGGTGGAAAAGGAATGATACAGAGAACAAAGTTTGGAGACTTGTTTTCAGAAAGATCTTACACAGAGAAGAGTTTGGAGACCAAAGTGCAGAAGGAATGTTAAAGAGAGTAGAGTTTGGAGACTGAGTTGCAGAAGTACCCTTGCAGAGAACAGAGTTTGGAGACTGAGGTACAGAAGAAATGCTACAGAGAGAAGAGTTTGGAAACTGTGGTGCAGAAGAACTGTTGCAGAGAGCAGAGGTTGAAGACTGGGGTGCAGAAGGACTGTTGCAGAGGGCAGAGGTTGGAGACTGGGGTGCAGAAAACTGTTGCAGAGATCAAAGTTTGGAGACTGAGGTGCAGAAGTCCTGTTACATAAAGCAGAGGTTGGAGACTGAGGTGCAAAAGTCCTGTTACATAGAGCAGAGGTTGGAGACTGTGGTGAAGATGGATAGTTGCAAGGAGCAGAGCTTGGAGACAGGGGTGAAGAAGGATCATACAGAGAGCAGAATTAGAGAATGAGGTGCAGAAGGACTGTTATAGAGAGCAGAGTTTGAGACTGGTTTACTGAACGATCTTACAGAGAGCAGAGGTTGAAGACTGAGATGCAGAAGGACTGTTACAGAGAGCAGAGGTTAGACACTGAGTTGTAGAAGGACTGTTACAGAGAGCAGAGTTTAGAGACTCAGGTGCAGAATGACTGTTACAGGGTGTAGAGTTTGGAAATTGGGGTGCAGAAAGACCGTTAAAAAGAGCAGAGTTTGTAGACTGCAGTATAGAAAAACTGTTACAGAAAGCAGAGGTTGGAGACTGGGGTGTAGAAGAAATGATACAGAGAGCACAGGTTGGAGACAAAGGTACAGAAGCATAGATACAGAGAGCAGAGGTGTGATACTAGGGTTGAGAAGGACTGATACAGAAAGCAGAGTTCGGAGACTGGGGTGAAAAAAGACTGTTATTGAGAGCAGAGATTGGAGACTGCGGTACAGAAGGACTGTTACAGAGAGCAGATGTTGGAGACTGGGCAGCAGAAGGGCTGTTGCAGAGGACAGAGGTTGGAGACTGGGGTGCCGCTTTACACTTGCATAAAGCAGAGTTTAAAAACTGGGGTGGAGAATGAATGTTATAGAGAGCAGAGTTTGGAAACTGGAGTGCAGAAGGATCTTACAGAGAGCAGAGGTTGGAGACTGTGGTGCAGAAGGACTGTTACAGAGAGCAGAGGATGGAGACTGGGGTCCAGAAGGATCGTTGCAGAGAGCAGAGCCTTGAGACTGGGGTGCAGAAGGACTTTTGCAGAGAGCAGAGGTTGGAGACTGGAGTGCAGAAGGATCGTTGCAGAGAGCAGAGGTTGGAAACTGAGGTGCAGAAGGAATGTTACATAGAGCACAGTTTGGTGACTGGCCTGCAGAAGGACTGTTACAGAGAGCAGAGGTTGGAGACTGGGGTTCAGATGGATCTTACAGAGAGCTGAGGTTAAAGATTGGGGTGCAAAAGGACTGTTGCAGAGAGCAGAGGTTGGAGACTGTGGTGGAGAAGAATCGATGTAGAGAGAAGAGGTTGGAGACTGCGGTGTAGAAGGCCTGTTATATAGAGCAGAGGTTGAAGACTGGATTGTAGAAGTCCTGTTACAGAGAGCAGAGTTTGGAGACTGTTGTGCTGAAGGACTGTTACAGACTGCAGATTTTAAAGACTGGGTTCTAGAAGGATCTTACAGAGAGCAGAGATTAAAGAATGAGATGCAGAAGGACTGTTACAGAGAGCAGATGTTGGAGACTGAGGTGCAGAAGGACTGATACAGAGAGCAGTGTTTGGAGACTGGGTTACTGAAGGATCTTACAGAGAGCAGAGTTTGGAGACTGAGTTGCAGGAGGACTGTTACAGAGAGCAGTGGTTGGAGACTGTGGTGCAAAAGGTTCCTGCAGAGAGCAGAGGTTTGAGACTTAGGTTTAGAAAGAGTGTTACAGAGAACAGAGGTTGAAAACTGAGGTGTAGAAGGCCTGTTACAGAGAGAAGAGTTTGGAGACTCAGGTACAGAAGGACTTTTACAGGAAGCAGAGTTTGGAAATTAGGGTGCAGAAGGATCATTAAATAGAGCAGAGGTTGGAGACTGCAGTATAGGACACTTATCTAGAGCATAGGTTGGAGACTGGGGTGCAGAAGAACTCTTACATAGAGCACAGGTTGGAGACAGAGGTGCAGAAAGATAGATACAACGAAAAGAGTTTGGAGACTGGGGTTCAGACAAACTGATACAGAAAGTAGAGGTTTGAGACTGAGATGTAGAAAGACCATTATAAAGAGAAGAGTTTGCAGACTGCGGTACAGAAGGACTGTTAATGAGAGCAGATCTCGGAAACTGGGGAGCAGAAGAACTGTTGCAGAGGACAGAGGTTAGAGCCTGGGGTGGAGAAGGAATGGTACAGAGAGTAAAATTTGGAAACTGGAGTGCAGAAGGACTGTTGCAGATAGCAGATTTTAGAGACCGGGGTGCAGAAGGACTGTTAGAGAGAGCAGAGGTAGAAAAATGGGGTGCAGAAGGGTCGTTGCAGAGAGCAGAGTTTTCAGAATGAGGTGCAGAAGGACTGTTGCAGAGAGCAGAGGTTGGATACAAGGGTGTAGAAGGATCTTACAGAGAGTTGAATTTGGAGACTGAGGTGCAGAAGAACATTTGCAGAGATCAAAGATTGGAGACTGGGGTGAAGTAGGATCATTGCAGAGAGCAGAGGTTCTAGACTGGGGTGCAGATGGATCTTGCAGAGAGCAGAGGTGTCAGCCTGAGGTGCCGAAGGACTTTTACAGAGAGCAGAGGTTGGAGACTTAGGTGTAGAAGGGCTGTAACAGAGAGCAGAGTCTGGAGACTGAGGTGCAAAAGGTCTGCTACAGAAAGCAGAGGTTGGAAATTGGCGTGCAGAAGGACCGTTACAAAGACCAGAGTTTGAAAACTGCGGTATAGAAAAACTGTTATAGAGAGTAGAGGTTGGAGACTGGGGTGCAGAAAGAATGTTACAAAGAGCACAGGTTGGAGACTGGAGTACAAAAGGACTATTACATAGAGCTGATGTTGGAGACTGGAAAGTAGAAGGACTGTTGCAGAGGACAGATTTTGGAGACTGGGTTGCCTAAGGATACTTGCAGAAAGCAGAGGTTAAAGACTGGGGTGGAGAAGGAATATTACAGAGAGCAGAGTTTGGCAACTGGAGTGCAGGAGGAACTTACAGAGAGCAGATGTTGGAGACTGTGGTGCAGGAGGACTGTTGAAGTGAGCAGAGTTTGGAGACTGGGGTGCAGAAGGACTGTTGCAGAGAGCAGATGTTGGAGACTGGGATCCAGAAGGACTGTTGCAAAGAGCAGAGGTTTGAGACTGAGGTGGAAGAGGCTTGGTGGAGAGAGCAGAGGTTGAAGACTTGTCTTCAGAAGGACTGTTACAGAGAGCAGATTTTGGAGACTGGGTAGGAGAAGGATCCTACAGGGAGAAGAGGTTGGAGTATGAGGTGCAGAAGGACTGTTACAGAGAGTAGAAGGTTGAGACTGAGGTTCAGAAGGAACGTATCAGAGTACAGAGCTTGGAGACTGAGGTGCAGAAGAATTGTTATAGAGAGCAGAGTTTGGAGACTGGCGTGCAGAAGGACAGTTGCAAAGAGCAGAAGTTGGAGACTGGGTGCAGAAGAACTTTTGTAGAGAGTAGACTTTTGAGACTGGGGTGCAGAAGGCCTGTTGCAGAGAGCAGAGTTTGGAAACTGAGGTGCAGAAGGAGTCTTACAGAGAGCAGAGGTTGGAGACTGGGGTGAAGAAGGACTGATACAGAAAGCAGAGATTTGAGTCTGGGGTGAAGAAAGACCATTACAGAGAGCAGAGGTTGAATACTGCAGTACAGGAGGACTGTTACAGAGAGCAGAGGTTGGAGACTGGGGTGCAGAATGACTGTAGCAGAGAGCAGAGTTTAGAGACTGAGGTGCAGAAGGACTGTTACAGAAAGAAGAGGTTAGAAAGTGGGGTGCAGAAGGACTGATTCAAAAAGCAGAGGTTGGAGACTTTGTTGTAGAAGGACCGTTACAAGAGCAGAGGTTGGAGACTGCGGTACATAAGGACTGTTACAGAGAGCAGATGTTGGAGACTGGGGAGCAGAAGTACTGTTACAAATGACAGAGGTTGGAGACTGGGGTGCCGCAGGACCCTCGCAGAAAAAAGAGGTTGGAGACTGCGGTGGAGAAGGAATGTTTGACAGAGCAGATTTTGGAAACTTGAGTGCAGAATGATCTTACAGAGAGCAGAGGTTGGAGACGGAGGTGCAGAAGGACTGTTACAAAGAGCATAGTTTGATGACTGGGGTGCAGAAGAACTGTTACAGAGAGCAGACTTTGGAGACTGGGGTTCAGATGGATCTTACAAAGAGGAGAGTTTGGAGACTGGGGTGTAAAAGGACTGTTGCACAAAGCAGAGGTTGGAAATTGGGGTGCAGAAGACCGTTACAGAGACCAGAGTTTGGAGACTGAAGTATAGAAAAACTGTTACAGAGCGCAGAGGTTGGAGACTGGGTGAAGAAGGAATGTTACAGAGAGCACAGTTTGGAGACTGAGGTGCAGAAGGATAGATACAGAAAGCAGAGGTTTGAGAATGAGGTTCAGAAGGACTGATACAGAAAGCAGAGTTTGGAGACTGCTGTACAGAAGGACTGTTACCGAGAGCAGATGTTGGAGACTGGGAGCAGAAGGACTGTTGCACAGGACAGAGGTTGGAGACTGGGGTGCCGCAGGACACTTGCAGAAAGCAGAGGTTAAAGACTGGGGTGGAGAAAGAATGTTTCAGAGAACAGAGTTTGGAAACTAGATTACAGAAGGATCTTACAGAGACCAGAGTTTTGAGACTACGGTGCAGTAGTTACTTTTGCACACAGGAGAGATTGGAGACTGAGGTGTAAAAGTCCTGTTACATAGAGTAAAGTTTTGAGACTGGGGTGCAGGAGGATCGTTGAAAGGAGCAGAAACTGGAGACAGGGGTGCAGTAGGATCATTGCAGAGAGCAGAGGTTTGAGACTGGTGTGCAGAAGGACTGTTGCAGATAGCAGATTTTAGAAACTGGGTTGCAGAAGGACTGTTACAAAGAGCAGAGGTCTGTGACTGTGGTGCAGAAGGACTGTTACAAAGAGCAGAGTTTGGAGACTGGGGTACAGAAGGACTGTTACAGAGAGCAGGGGTTGGAAACTGGGGTTCAGATGGATCTTACAGAGAGCAGAGTTTGGAGACTGGGGTGCAAAAGGACTGTTACAGAGTGCAGAGTTTAAAGACTGGGTTTAAGACGGATCATACAGAGAGCAGAGTTGGGAGACTGAGGTGCAGAAGTACTGTTACAGATAGCATAGGTAGGAGACTGGGGTGCAGAAGGGTTGTTGAAGAGAGTAGAGATTTCAGACTGAGGTGCAGAAGAACTTTTGAAGAGAGCAGATGTTGGAGACTGAAGTGTAGAAGGACTTTTGCAAAGAGCAGATGTTGGTAACTAGGGTGCAGAAAGACTGTTGTAGAGAGCAGAGATTTTAGACTGGGGTGCAGAAGGACTGTTACAGAGAGCAGATGTTGGAGAATGAGGTGCGGAAGTCCTGTAACAGAGAGCAGAGGTTGGATATTTGGATGCAGAAAGACTTTTACAGAGAGCAAAGATTGGAGACTGGGATGCAGAAGGATCTTACAGAGAGCAGAATTTGGAGACTGTGGTGCAGAAGGACTGTTACAGAAATCAGAGGTAGGAGACTGGGGTGCAGAAGGATCATTGCAGAGAGCAGAGGTTGGAGACTGGAGTGCAGAAGTATCGTTGCAGAGAGCAGATTTTGGAGACTGGGGTGCAGAAGGCCTGCTACAGAAAAAGAGTTTGGAGACTGGCGTGCAGAAGGCCTGTTATAGAGAGGAGAGGTTGGAGACTGGGGTGCAGAAGGACTGTTATAGAGAGCAGAGGTGAGAGACTGGGTTGCTGAAGAATCTTACAGAGAGCAGAGTTTGGAGACTGCAGTACAGAAAGACTGTTTCAGTGAGCATACGTTGGAGACTTGGGTACAGAAGGAGTGTTCCAGAGAGCAAATGTTGGAAACTGTGGTTTAGAATGACTGTTGCAGAGAACAGAGGTTAGAGAATGGGGTGTAGAAGAACTGTTGCAGAGAGCAGAGGTTGGAGACTGAGATGCAGAAGGACTGTTACAGAGAGCAGAGTTTGGAGACTAGGGTGCAGAAGAATCTTACAGAGAGCAGAGATTGGAAACAGGAGTGCAGTAGTACTTTTGCAGAGAGCAGAGGTTGGAGACTGAGGTGCAGAAGGACTGTTATAGAGAAGAGGTTGGAAATGGGTAGAAGAAGGATTTTTACAGAGAACAGAGGTTGGAGACTCAGGTGCAGCAGTACCGTTGCAGAAAGCAGAGGTTGGAGACCGTGGTGGAGAAGGAATATTATTGGAGCAGAGTTTTGAAACTGTGGTGCAGAAGGATATTAAAGAGAGCAGGTTGGAGACAGGGATTCAGAAGTACTGTTGCATAGAGCAGATGTTGGAGACTGGGGTTCAGAAGGATCGTTGAAGAGAGCAGAGTTTGGAGACTGGGGTGCAGAAGGATCGTTGCAGACAGCAGAGGTTAGAGACTGGGGAGCAGAAAGACTGTTACAGAGAGAATAGTTTGGAGACTGAGGTGCCAAAGAATCTTTGCTGAGGGCGGAGTTTGGAGACTGAGGTGCAAAAGGACTGTTGCAGAGAGCAGAGGTTGGAGGCTGAGGTGCAAAAGGACTGATACAGAGAGTAGATGTTGGAGATTGGGGTGCAAAAGGCCTGTTACAGAGAGCAGAGTTTCGAGACTACGTTGTAGAAGAACTGTTACAGAGAGCAGAGTATTTAGACAAGGTTGCACAAGGATCTTACAGAGAGCAGAGGTTGTAGACCAAGGTGCAGCAGGACTGTTACAGAGAGCAGATGTTGGAGACTAGGGTGCAGAAGGATCATTGCAGAGAATAGAGTTTTCAGACTGAGGTGCAGAAGGAATTTTGCAGAGAGCAGATGTTGAAGACTGACTTGCAGAAGGACTGTTGTAGAGAGCAAAGTTTGTAGACTTTAGTGCAGAAGCACTGTTACAGAGAGAAGAGGTTGGAGAATAGGGTGCATAAGGGCTGTTACAGAGAGCAGAGGTTGGAGACTGGGGTGCAGAAGGACTGTTACAGAAAGCAGTGTTTGGAGTCAGGGTTGCAGAAGGATCTTACAGAGAGCAGAGTTTGGAGACTGACGTATAGCAGGACTGTTACAGAGAGTAGAGGTTAGAGACTGGGGTGCAGAAGGATCGTTGCAGAGTACAGAGTTTTCAGACTGCGGTGCAGGAGGACTGTTGCAGAGAGCAGAGTTTGGAGACTGAGGTGCAGAAGGACTATTACAGAGGGCAGAGGTTGGAGACTGCCGTGCAGAAGGACCGTTACAGAGAGCAGACTTAGGAGACTGCACTACAGGAGGACTGTTACAAAGAGCAGAGTTTGGAGACTGGGGTGAAGAAAGACTTTTGCAGAGAGCAGAGGATGAATACTGGGATGCAGAAGGATGGTGTAGAGAGCAGAGTATTGAGACTGGGTTGCAAAAGGACTGTTACAGAAAACAGAGTTTCGAGAAGTGGTGCAGAAAGCCTGATACAGAGGGCAGACTTTGGAAACTGGTTTGAAGAAGAATCTAACAAAGAGCAAATGTTGGAGACTGAGGTTCAGAAGGACTTTTACAGAGAGTAGAGGTTGGAGATTTAGGAGCAGAAGGACTGTTGTAGAGATCAGAGTTTGGAGACTGAGGTCCAGAAGGATTGTTACAGAGATCAGAGGGTGGAGACCGGGGTGCAGAAGGATAGTTACAGAGAGCACAGATGGAGACTGGGGTGAAGAAAAAATGTTGCAGAGAGCAGAATTTGGAGACTGGGGTGCAGAAGGACTGTTAATGAGAGCAGAGGTTGGAGAATGGGGTTCAGAAGGACTGATACAGAGAGCAGACGTTGCAGACTGGGGTGCAGAAGGACCATTACAGAGAGCAGAGTTTTGAGACTGCGGTACAGAAAAACTGTTACAGAGAGCAGAGGTTAGAGACTGAGGTGCAGAAGGAGTGTTCCAGGGAGTAGCGGTTTGAGACTTTGGTGCAGGAGGACTGTGGCAGAGAGCAGAGTTTGGAGACTGAGATGAAGAAAGACTGTTACAGAGAGCAGAGGTTGGAGACTGGGGTGCAGAAAGACTGAAACAGAAAGCAGAGGTTGGATACTGGGGTGCAGAAGGACCGTTACAGAGAGCATATTTTGGAGAGTGCACTACACGAGGACTGTTACAGAAAACAAAGGTTGGAGTACGGGGGCAGAAGGAATGTTACAGAGGTCAGAGTTTACAGACTTGGTTGCAGAAGGATCTTACAGAGAGCAGATGTTGGAGACTGAGGAGCAGAAGCACTGTTACAGAGAGAAGATTTTGGAGATCGAGGTTCAGAAGGACCATTGCAGAGAGCAGACTTGGAGACTGAGGTGCAGAAGGATTGATACAGAGAGCAGGGGGTGGTGACTTGGGTGCAGAAGAACTGATACAGAAAGCAGAGGTTGGAGACTCGGGTGTAGAAGGACCCTTACAGAGAGCAGAGGTTGGAGACTGCAGTACAGAAGGACTGTTACAGAGAGCAGAGGTTGGAGACTGGGGTGGAAAAGAACTGTTTTAGAGAGCAAATGTTGGAGTCTGTGGTGAAAAAAGACTGTTGGAGAGAGCTTGGGATGGAGACTGGAGTGTAAAAGTACTGTTGCAGAGAGCAGAGTTTGCAGACTGAGTTGCAGAAGGACTGTTACAGCGGGCAGAGTTTGGAGACTGTGGTGGAAAACGATGGATACAGAAAGCAGAGGTTTGATACTGGGGTGCATAAGGACCCTTACAAAGAACAAAGGTTGGAGACTGCGGTACAGAAGGACTTTAACAGAGAGCATAGGTTGGAGATTGGGGTGCAGAATAACTGTTGCAGAGAACAGAGGTTGGAGACTGGGGTGCAGAATGTTCGTTGGGGTTAGCAGAGTATGGAGACTGGGGTGTAGAAGGACTGTTGCAGAGAGCAGAAGTTGAAGACTGGAGTGTAGAAGAAATTTTGCAGAAGCAAATGTTGGAAACTTTGGTTCAGAAGGACTGTTGCATAGAGCAGAGGTTGGAGACTAGGGTGCAGAAGGATAGTTAAAGAGAGCAGATGTTGGAGACTGGGGTGCAAAAAGATCGTTGCAGAGAGCAGAGGTTGGAGACTGGGCTGCAGAAGGATAGTTTCAGAGAGAAGAGTTTGGAGACTGTGGCGCAGAAGGATAGTTAAAGACAGCAGAGTTTGGAGATTATGGTGAAGAAGGACATTTTCAGAGAGCACAGATTGAAGACTGGGGTGCAGTAGGAATTTTACAGAGAGCACAGGTTGGAGACTGAGGTGCAGAAAAACTGTTGCAGAGAGCAAAGTTTGTAGTCTGTGGTGCAGTTTGAGTGATGCAGAGAGCAGAGGATAGAGACTGAGATGCAGAAGGACCCTGACAGAGACCAGAGGTTGGAGACTGCTTTACAGAAGGACTGTTAGAGAGAGCAGAGGTTTGAGACAGGTGTGCAGAAGGATGTGACAGACAGCAAAGTTTGGAGACTGGGGTGCAGAATGACATTTGCGGAGAGCAGAAGTTGGAGACTGGGGTGCAGAAAAATCGTTGAAAAAAGAAGAGGTTGGAGACTGGGGTAAAAAGTCCTGTTACTGAATATCCATCATGGCGGCCGGCGAGGAAGCAGCAATTCCAATGTCTCCACTTTAACGGGACCAGAACGATCCACTGCAACAGCCCCAACCTACCTACGGAGGAACTTCTAACAAAATTCCCTTAAGAGGAGAGCAGCCGAGAACTGGTAGGTTTATTGGAAGGGACAGTTTGTCCCAGAGAAGTGGATCTTGGCTGGCCACGCGGGCACAGAGGTACAGTACTGCAGCCATCAGCCGCTCCTGCAAGCGGCTCTCACAGGAAGCCTATCTCTGGCTCAGCGTGCGGCTGCCCCACCCACCTGCTTGGCTCTAGACCACACAGCCTCCACAGGCAGCTCCACGGCGGGTGCAGGTGTTTAGTCCCCAAGCCAGCACCCCCTAACGCAAGCGGCCGGCACCCGGCAGCCGGCCCGCCCCGCCCGAACCAGCAGGCGCCCTTCACCATCCAGGCTCGCACCGGAGGCCCATCTCGCTCAGCGAGAGGCTGCCCCACCCACCTGCCTGGCTCTTGACCACGCGGCCGCAGCTTCCTGGCTCCACAGGCGGCTTCACGGCGGGTGTAGGTGTTTAGACCCGCAGCCAGCACCCAGCTACTGCAAGCGGCTAGCACTCGGCGGCTGGTCGCTCTGCCCAAACCGGCAGGCATTCTTCACCATCCGGGCTCGCAAGGGAGGCCCATCTCTCGCTCAGCGAGAGGCTGCTCCACCCACCTGCCTGGCTCTTGACCACGCGGCCGCAGCTTCCTGGCTCCACAGGCGGCTTCACAGCGGGTGTAGGTGTTTAGACCCGCAGCCAGCACCCAGCTACTGCAAGCGGCTAGCACTCGGCGGCTGGTCACTCTGCCCGAACCGGCAGGCATTCTTCACCATCCGGGCTCGCAAGGGAGGCCCATCTCTCGCTCAGCGAGAGGCTGCTCCACCCACATGCCTGGCTCTTGACCACGCGGCCACAGCTTCCTGGCTCGCCAGGCGGATCCACTGCGGGTGCAGGAGTTTAGTTCTGTAGCCAGCACCCGCTTCTGCAAGGGGCTGGCACCTGGAGCTGCACGGCCCAAACCGGCAGGTGCCCTTCACCATCTGGGCTATCACAGGAGGCCCATCTCTCCCTCAGCGAGCTGCTGTTCCATATGCCTGGCTCTTAACCACGCGGCCACAGTTACCCGGCTCCACAGGCGGATCCACGGCGGGTGCAGGTGTTTAGACCCGTAGCCAGCACCCGCTACAGCAAGCGGCCAGCACCCGGCGGCTGGTCGCTCTGCCCGACCCGGCAGGCATTCTTCACCATCCGGGCTCACACCGGAGGCCCATCTCTGGCTCAGCGAGAGGCTGCCCCACCCACCTGCTTGGCTCTTGACCACGCGGCCGCAGCTTCCTGGCTCCACAGGCGGCTCCACGGCGGGTGCAGGAGTTTAGTCCCGCAGCCAGCACCCGCTACTGCAAGCGGCCAGCACCCGGTGCATAGTCGCTCTGCCCGAACCGGCAGGCATTCTTCACCATCCGGGCTCGCAAGGGAGGCCCATCTCTCTCTCAGCGAGAGGCTGCTCCACCCACCTGCCTGGCTCTTGACCACGTGGCCGCAGCTTCCTGGCTCCTCAGGTGGCTCCACGGCGGGGGCAGGAGTTTAGTTCTGCAACCAGCACCCGCTTCTGCAAGGGGCTGGCACCTGGAGCTGCGCGGCCCAAACCGGCAGGTGCCCTTCACCATCTGGGCTACCACAGGAGGCCCCATCTCTCCCTCAGCGAGCTGCTGCTCCACACACCTCGCTCTTAACCACCCGGCCACAGTTACCCGGCTCCACAGCGGCTCCACGGCGGGTGCAAGAGTTTAGTCCCGCAGCCAGCACCCACTTTGGCTAGCGGCTGGCACCTGGAGCTGCGCGGCCCGCCCCGCCCAACGGGCAGGTGCCCTCCACCATCCGGGCTCTCACGGGAGGTCCATCTCTCGCTCTGCGAACGGCTGCCCCACCCACCCGGCTCTTAACCACGCGGCAGTATGAAAAGACAAGGAAAGAAAGGACCACAAGCAATGCAGGTCAAC
>NW_027523255.1:0-54051 GCF_052094955.1 Ictidomys tridecemlineatus
CGTTTGCAGTAACCGTTTTCATTTTTAGGTTTCACTCTCTTTTCTCCTATAGGGATACATGTATTTGGAACTCTAAATGAAACATGGTTTGTGCTAGCTCTTGAAACATGACACAATAAAGCAGTTTCCAGTTCTATCTCTATGGTTTGTTTGCTGTTGATGTAGCCCTAAGCATAGACCTGTGAAAATCACTTTCATGGAAAGGGGTTGCCAAGCTTCCAAAATACTACGAGTTGCCTGAAATCTCAGTAAACCTTTTTTCACCCAATCTTGATGATTCTTTCAGGTAATGATCAGTACACCAAAACCACTTGGCTCACCAAATTTGTTCCTCTAGGTTAAACTGTTCGTTTGCAGTAACCGTTTTCATTTTTAGGTTTCACTCTGTTTTCTCCTATAGGGATACATGTATTTGGAACTCTAAATGAAACATGGTTTGTGCTAGCTCTTGAAACATGACACAATAAAGCAGTTTCCAGTTCTATCTCTATGGTTTGTTTGCTGTTGATGTAGCCCTAAGCATAGACCTGTGAAAATCACTTTCATGGAAAGGGGTTGCCAAGCTTCCAAAATACTACGAGTTGCCTGAAATCTCAGTAAACCTTTTTTCACCCAATCTTGATGATTCTTTCAGGTAATGATCAGTACACCAAAACCACTTGGCTCACAAAATTTCATTCATCTAGGTTAAACCGTTCGTTTGCATTAACCGTTTTCATTTTTAGGTTTCACTCTGTTTTCTCCTATAGGGATACATGTATTTGGAACTCTAAATCAAAAACGGTTTGTGCTAGCTCTTTGAAACTTGACACAATAAAGCAGTTTCAAGTTCTATCTCTATGGTTTGTTTTCTGTTAATGTAGCCCTAAGCAGAGACTGGCGAAAATCACTTTCATGGAAAGGGGTTGCCAAACTTCCAGAAAACTACGAGTTGCCTGAAATCTCATGAAACCTTTTTTCACCCAATCTTGATGATTCTTTCAGGTAATGATCAGTACAACAAAACCACTCGGCTCACCAAATTTTGTTCTTCTAGGTTAAACCGTTCGTTTGCAGTAACCGTTTTCATTTTTAGGTTTCACTCTGTTTTCTCCTTTAGGGATACATGTATTTGGAACTCTAAATCAAACACGGTTTGTTCTAGCTCTTTGAAACTTGACACAATAAAGCAGTTTCAAGTTCTATCTCTATGGTTTGTTTTCTGTTGATGTAGCCCTAAGCAGAGACTGGCGAAAATCACTTTCATGGAAAGGGGTTGCCATGCTTCCAAAAAACTACGAGTTGCCTGAAATCTCAGCAAAAATTTTTTTCACTCAATCTTGATGATTCTTTCAGGTAATGATCAGTATACCAAAACCACTTTGCCTCACCAAATTTCGTTCTTCTAGGTTAAACCGTTCGTTTGCAGTAACCGTTTTCATTTTTAGGTTTCACTCTGTTTTCTCCTCTAGGGATACATGTATTTGCAACTCTAAATCAAACACGGTTTGTGCTAGCTCTTTGAAACTTGACACAATAAACAGTTTCAAGTTCTATCTGTATGGTTTGTTTGCTGTTGATGTAGCCCTAAGCAGAGACTGGCAAAAATCACTTTCATGGAAAGGGGTTGCCAAGCTTCCAAAAAACTATGAGTTGCCTGAAATCTCAGGAAACATTTTTTCACCCAATCTTGATGATTCTTTCTGTTAATGATCAGTACACCAAAACCACTTTGTTCACCAAATTTCATTCTTCTTGGTTAAACTGTTCCTTTGCAGTAACCGTTTTCATTTTTAGGTTTCACTCTGTTTTCTCCTACAGGGATACATGTATTTGGAACTCTAAATGAAACACGGCTTGTGCTAGCTATTTGACTTGACACAATAAAGGAGTTTCAAGTTCTATCTCTATGGTTTGTTTGCTGTTGATTTAGCCATAAGCAGAGACTGGCGAAAATCACTTTCATGGAAAGGGGTTGCCAAGCTTCCAAAAAAATACGAGTTGCCTGAAATCTCAACCAACATTTTTTCACCCAATCTTGATGATTCTTTCAGGTAATGATCAGTACACCAAAACCACTTGGCTCACCAAAATTTGTTCTTCTATGTTAAACCGTTCGTTTGCAGTAACAGTTTTCATTTTAAAGTTTCACTCTGTTTTCTCCTATAGGGATACATGTATTTGGAACTCTAAATCAAACACGGTTTGTGCTAGCTCTTTGAAACTTGACACAATAAAGCAGTTTCAAGCTCTATCTCTATGGTTTGTTTGCTGTTGATGTAGCCCTAAGCAGAGACTGGCGAAAATCACTTTCATGGAAAGGGGTTGCCAAGCTTCCAAAAAACTACGAGTTGCCTGAAATCTCAGCAAACATTTTTTCACCCAATCTTGATAATTCTTTCAGGTAAGGATCAGTACACCAAAACCACTTGGCTCACCAAATTTCGTTCTTCTAGGTTAAACCGTTCGTTTGCAGAAACCGTTTTCATTTTTAGTTTTCAGTCTGTTTTCTCCTATAGAGATACATGTATTTGGAACTCTAAATCAAACACGGTTTTTGCTAGCTCTTTGAAACTTGACACAATAAAGCAGTTTCCAGGTCTATCTCTATGGTTTGTTTGCTGTTGATATAGCCCTAAGCAGAGACTGGCGAAAATCACTTTCATGGAAAGGGGTTGCCAAGCTTCCAAAAAACTACGAGTTTCCTGAAATCTCAGCAAACATTTTTCCACCCAATCTTGATGATTCTTTCAGGTAAGGATCAGTACACCAAAACCACTAGGCTCACCAAGTTTCGTTCTTTTAGGTTAAACAGTTCGTTTGCAGTAACCATTTTCATTTTTAGGTTTCACTCTGTTTTCTCCTATAGAGATACATGTATTTGGAACTCTAAATCAAACAAGGTTTGTGCTAGCTCTTTGAACCTTGACACAATAAAGCAGTTTCAAGTTCTAACTCTATGGTTTGTTTGCTGTTGATGTAACCCTAGGCAGAGACTGGCGAAAATCACTTTCATGGAAAGGGGTTGCCAAGCTTCCAAAAAACTACGAGTTGCCTGAAATCTCAGCCAACATTTTTTCACCCAATCTTGATGATTCTTTCAGGTAATGATCAGTAAACCAAAACCACTTGGCTCACCAAATTTCGTTCTTCTAGGTTAAACCGTTCGTTTGCAGAAACCGTTTTCATTTTTAGGTTTCACTCTGTTTTCTCCTATAGAGATACATGTATTTGGAACTCTAAATCAAACACGGTTTTTGCTAGCTCTTTGAAACTTGACACAATAAAGCAGTTTCCAGGTCTATCTCTATGGTTTGTTTGCTGTTGATGTAGCCGTAAGCAGAGACTGGCGAAAATCACTTTCATGGAAAGGGGGTGCCAAGCTTCCAAAAAACTACGAGTTGCCTGAAATCTCAGCAAACATTTATTCACCCAATCTTGATAATTCTTTCAGGTAAGGATCAGTATACCAAAACCACTAGGCTCACCAAGTTTCGTTCATTTAGGTTAAACAGTTCGTTTGCAGTAACCGTTTTCATTTTAGGTTTCACTCTGTTTTCTCCTATAGAGATACATGTATTTGGAACTCTAAATCAAACATGGTTTGTGCTAGCTCTTTGAAACTTGACACAATAAAGCAGGTTCAAGTTCTATCTCTATGGTTTGTTTGCTGTTAATGTAGCCCTAAGCAGAGACTGGCGAAAATCACTTTCATGGAAAGGGGTTGCCATGCTTCCAAAAAACTACGAGTTGCCTGAAATCTCAGCAAAAATTTTTTCACTCAATCTTGATGATTCTTTCAGGTAATGATCAGTATACCAAAACCACTTTGCTCACCAAATTTCGTTCTTCTAGGTTAAACCGTTCGTTTGCAGTAACCGTTTTCATTTTTAGGTTTCACTCTGTTTTCTCCTCTAGGGATACATGTATTTGCAACTCTAAATCAAACACGGTTTGTGCTAGCTCTTTGAAACTTGACACAATAAACAGTTTCAAGTTCTATCTGTATGATTTGTTTGCTGTTGATGTAGCCCTAAGCAGAGACTGGCAAAAATCACTTTCATGGAAAGGGGTTGCCAAGCTTCCAAAAAACTATGAGTTGCCTGAAATCTCAGGAAACATTTTTTCACCCAATCTTGATGATTCTTTCTGTTAATGATCAGTACACCAAAACCACTTTGTTCACCAAATTTCATTCTTCTTGGTTAAACTGTTCCTTTGCAGTAACCGTTTTCATTTTTAGGTTTCACTCTGTTTTCTCCTACAGGGATACATGTATTTGGAACTCTAAATGAAACACGGCTTGTGCTAGCTATTTGACTTGACACAATAAAGGAGTTTCAAGTTCTATCTCTATGGTTTGTTTGCTGTTGATTTAGCCATAAGCAGAGACTGGCGAAAATCACTTTCATGGAAAGGGGTTGCCAAGCTTCCAAAAAAATACGAGTTGCCTGAAATCTCAACCAACATTTTTTCACCCAATCTTGATGATTCTTTCAGGTAATGATCAGTACACCAAAACCACTTGGCTCACCAAAATTTGTTCTTCTATGTTAAACCGTTCGTTTGCAGTAACAGTTTTCATTTTAAAGTTTCACTCTGTTTCTCCTATAGGGATACATGTATTTGGAACTCTAAATCAAACACGGTTTGTGCTAGCTCTTTGAAACTTGACACAATAAAGCAGTTTCAAGCTCTATCTCTATGGTTTGTTTGCTGTTGATGTAGCCCTAAGCAGAGACTGGCGAAAATCACTTTCATGGAAAGGGGTTGCCAAGCTTCCAAAAAACTACGAGTTGCCTGAAATCTCAGCAAACATTTTTTCACCCAATCTTGATGATTCTTTCAGGTAATGATCAGTACACCAAAACCACTTGGCTCACCAAATTTCGTTCTTCTAGGTTAAACCGTTCGTTTGCAGAAACCGTTTTCATTTTTAGTTTTCACTCTGTTTTCTCCTATAGAGATACATGTATTGGAACTCTAAATCAAACACGGTTTTTGCTAGCTCTTTGAAACTTGAAACAATAAAGCAGTTTCCAGGTCTATCTCTATGGTTTGTTTGCTGTTGATGTAGCCCTAAGCAGAGACTGGCGAAAATCACTTTCATGGAAAGGGTTGCCAAGCTTCTAAAAAACTACGAGTTTCCTGAAATCTCAGCAAACATTTTTCCACCCAATCTTGATGATTCTTTCAGGTAAGGATCAGTACACCAAAACCACTAGGCTCACCAAGTTTCGTTCTTTTAGGTTAAACAGTTCGTTTGCAGTAACCATTTTCATTTTTAGGTTTCACTCTGTTTTCTCCTATAGAGATACATGTATTTGGAACTCTAAATCAAACAAGGTTTGTGCTAGCTCTTTGAACCTTGACACAATAAAGCAGTTTCATGTTCTAACTCTATGGTTTGTTTGCTGTTGATGTAACCCTAGGCAGAGACTGGCGAAAATCACTTTCATGGAAAGGGGTTGCCAAGCTTCCAAAAAACTACGAGTTGCCTGAAATCTCAGCCAACATTTTTTCACCCAATCTTGATGATTCTTTCAGGTAATGATCAGTAAAACCAAAACCACTTGGCTCACCAAATTTCGTTCTTCTAGGTAAAACCGTTCGTTTGCAGAAACCGTTTTCATTTTTAGGTTTCACTCTGTTTTCTCCTATAGAGATACATGTATTTGGAACTCTAAATCAAACACGGTTTTTGCTAGCTCTTTGAAACTTGACACAATAAAGCAGTTTCCAGGTCTATCTCTATGGTTTGTTTGCTGTTGATGTAGCCGTAAGCAGAGACTGGCGAAAATCACTTTCATGGAAAAGGGGTGCCAAGCTTCCAAAAAACTACGAGTTGCCTGAAATCTCAGCAAACATTTATTCACCCAATCTTGATAATTCTTTCAGGTAAGGATCAGTATACCAAAACCACTAGGCTCACCAAGTTTCGTTCATTTAGGTTAAACAGTTCGTTTGCAGTAACCGTTTTCATTTTTAGGTTTCACTCTGTTTCTCCTATAGAGATACATGTATTTGGAACTCTAAAGCAAACATGGTTTGTGCTAGCTCTTTGAAACTTGACACAATAAAGCAGGTTCAAGTTCTATCTCTATGGTTTGTTTGCTGTTGATGTAGCCCTAAGCAGAGACTGGCGAAAATCACTTTCATGGAAAGGGGTTGCCAAGCTTCCAAAGAACTACGAGTTGCCTGAAATCTCAGCCAACATTTTTCACCCAATGTTGATGATTCTTTCAGGTAATATTCAGTACACTAAAACCACTTGGCTCACCAAATTTCGTTCTTCTAGGTTAAACCGTTCGTTTGCAGTAACCGTTTTCATTTTTAGGTTTCACTCTGTTTTCTCCTATAGGGATACATGTATTTGGAACTCTAAATCAAACACGGTTTGTGCTAGCTCTTTGAAACTTGACAATATAATGCAGTTTCATGTTCTATCTCTATGGTTTGTTTGCTGTTGATATAGCCCTAAGCAGAGACTGGCGAAAAATCACTTTCATGGAAAGGGGTTTCCAAGCTTCCAAAAAACTACGAGTTTCCTGAAATCTCAGCAAACATTTTTCCACCCAATCTTGATGATTCTTTCAGGTAAGGATCAGTACACCAAAACCACTAGGCTCACCAAGTTTCGTTCTTTTAGGTTAAACAGTTCGTTTGCAGTAACCATTTTCATTTTTAGGTTTCACTCTGTTTTCTCCTATAGAGATACATGTATTTGGAACTCTAAATCAAACAAGTTTGTGCTAGCTCTTTGAACCTTGACACCAATAAAGCAGTTTCAAGTTCTAACTCTATGGTTTGTTTGCTGTTGATGTAACCCTAGGCAGAGACTGGCGAAAATCACTTTCATGGAAAGGGGTTGCCAAGCTTCCAAAAAACTACGAGTTGCCTGAAATCTCAGCCAACATTTTTTCACCCAATCTTGATGATTCTTTCAGGTAATGATCAGTAAACCAAAACCACTTGGCTCACCAAATTTCGTTCTTCTAGGTTAAACCGTTCGTTTGCAGAAACCGTTTTCATTTTTAGGTTTCACTCTGTTTTCTCCTATAGAGATACATGTATTTGGAACTCTAAATCAAACACGGTTTTTGCTAGCTCTTTGAAACTTGACACAATAAAGCAGTTTCCAGGTCTATCTCTATGGTTTGTTTGCTGTTGATGTAGCCGTAAGCAGAGACTGGCGAAAATCACTTTCATGGAAAGGGGGTGCCAAGCTTCCAAAAAACTACGAGTTGCCTGAAATCTCAGCAAACATTTATTCACCCAATCTTGATAATTCTTTCAGGTAAGGATCAGTATACCAAAACCACTAGGCTCACCAAGTTTCGTTCATTTAGGTTAAACAGTTCGTTTGCAGTAACCGTTTTCATTTTTAGGTTTCACTCTGTTTTCTCCTATAGAGATACATGTATTTGGAACTCTAAATCAAACATGGTTTGTGCTAGCTCTTTGAAACTTGACACAATAAAGCAGGTTCAAGTTCTATCTCTATGGTTTGTTTGCTGTTGATGTAGCCCTAAGCAGAGACTGGCGAAAATCACTTTCATGGAAAGGGGTTGCCATGCTTCCAAAAAACTATGAGTTGCCTGAAATCTCAGCAAAAATTTTTTCACTCAATCTTGATGATTCTTTCAGGTAATGATCAGTATACCAAAACCACTTTGCTCACCAAATTTCGTTCTTCTAGGTTAAACCGTTCGTTTGCAGTAACCGTTTTCATTTTTAGGTTTCACTCTGTTTTCTCCTCTAGGGATACATGTATTTGCAACTCTAAATCAAACACGGTTTGTGCTAGCTCTTTGAAACTTGACACAATAAACAGTTTCAAGTTCTATCTGTATGATTTGTTTGCTGTTGATGTAGCCCTAAGCAGAGACTGGCAAAAATCACTTTCATGGAAAGGGGTTGCCAAGCTTCCAAAAAACTATGAGTTGCCTGAAATCTCAGGAAACATTTTTTCACCCAATCTTGATGATTCTTTCTGTTAATGATCAGTACACCAAAACCACTTTGTTCACCAAATTTCATTCTTCTTGGTTAAACTGTTCCTTTGCAGTAACCGTTTTCATTTTTAGGTTTCACTCTGTTTTCTCCTACAGGGATACATGTATTTGGAACTCTAAATGAAACACGGCTTGTGCTAGCTATTTGACTTGACACAATAAAGGAGTTTCAAGTTCTATCTCTATGGTTTGTTTGCTGTTGATTTAGCCATAAGCAGAGACTGGCGAAAATCACTTTCATGGAAAGGGGTTGCCAAGCTTCCAAAAAATACGAGTTGCCTGAAATCTCAACCAACATTTTTTCACCCAATCTTGATGATTCTTTCAGGTAATGATCAGTACACCAAAACCACTTGGCTCACCAAAATTTGTTCTTCTATGTTAAACCGTTCGTTTGCAGTAACAGTTTTCATTTTAAAGTTTCACTCTGTTTTCTCCTATAGGGATACATGTATTTGGAACTCTAAATCAAACACGGTTTGTGCTAGCTCTTTGAAACTTGACACAATAAAGCAGTTTCAAGCTCTATCTCTATGGTTTGTTTGCTGTTGATGTAGCCCTAAGCAGAGACTGGCGAAAATCACTTTCATGGAAAGGGGTTGCCAAGCTTCCAAAAAACTACGAGTTGCCTGAAATCTCAGCAAACATTTTTTCACCCAATCTTGATGATTCTTTCAGGTAATGATCAGTACACCAAAACCACTTGGCTCACCAAATTTCGTTCTTCTAGGTTAAACCGTTCGTTTGCAGAAACCGTTTTCATTTTAGTTTTCACTCTGTTTTCTCCTATAGAGATACATGTATTTGGAACTCTAAATCAAACACGGTTTTTGCTAGCTCTTTGAAACTTGACACAATAAAGCAGTTTCCAGGTCTATCTCTATGGTTTGTTTGCTGTTGATGTAGCCCTAAGCAGAGACTGGCGAAAATCACTTTCATGGAAAGGGGTTGCCAAGCTTCTAAAAAACTACGAGTTTCCTGAAATCTCAGCAAACATTTTTCCACCCAATCTTGATGATTCTTTCAGGTAAGGATCAGTACACCAAAACCACTAGGCTCACCAAGTTTCGTTCTTTTAGGTTAAACAGTTCGTTTGCAGTAACCATTTTCATTTTTAGGTTTCACTCTGTTTTCTCCTATAGAGATACATGTATTTGGAACTCTAAATCAAACAAGGTTTGTGCTAGCTCTTTGAACCTTGACACAATAAAGCAGTTTCATGTTCTAACTCTATGGTTTGTTTGCTGTTGATGTAACCCTAGGCAGAGACTGGCGAAAATCACTTTCATGGAAAGGTGTTGCCAAGCTTCCAAAAAACTACGAGTTGCCTGAAATCTCAGCCAACATTTTTTCACCCAATCTTGATGATTCTTTCAGGTAATGATCAGTAAACCAAAACCACTTGGCTCACCAAATTTCGTTCTTCTAGGTAAAACCGTTCGTTTGCAGAAACCGTTTTCATTTTTAGGTTTCACTCTGTTTTCTCCTATAGAGATACATGTATTTGGAACTCTAAATCAAACACGGTTTTTGCTAGCTCTTTGAAACTTGACACAATAAAGCAGTTTCCAGGTCTATCTCTATGGTTTGTTTGCTGTTGATGTAGCCGTAAGCAGAGACTGGCGAAAATCACTTTCATGGAAAGGGGGTGCCAAGCTTCCAAAAAACTACGAGTTGCCTGAAATCTCAGCAAACATTTATTCACCCAATCTTGATAATTCTTTCAGGTAAGGATCAGTATACCAAAACCACTAGGCTCACCAAGTTTCGTTCATTTAGGTTAAACAGTTCGTTTGCAGTAACCGTTTTCATTTTTAGGTTTCACTCTGTTTTCTCCTATAGAGATACATGTATTTGGAACTCTAAATCAAACATGGTTTGTGCTAGCTCTTTGAAACTTGACACAATAAAGCAGGTTCAAGTTCTATCTCTATGGTTTGTTTGCTGTTGATGTAGCCCTAAGCAGAGACTGGCGAAAATCACTTTCATGGAAAGGGGTTGCCAAGCTTCCAAAGAACTACGAGTTGCCTGAAATCTCAGCCAACATTTTTTCACCCAATGTTGATGATTCTTTCAGGTAATATTCAGTACACTAAAACCACTTGGCTCACCAAATTTCGTTCTTCTAGGTTAAACCGTTCGTTTGCAGTAACCGTTTTCATTTTTAGGTTTCACTCTGTTTTCTCCTATAGGGATACATGTATTTGGAACTCTAAATCAAACACGGTTTGTGCTAGCTCTTTGAAACTTGACAATATAATGCAGTTTCATGTTCTATCTCTATGGTTTGTTTGGTGTTGATGTAGCCCTAAGGAGAGATGGCGAAAATCACTTTCATGGAAAGGGGTTGCCAAGCTTCCAAAAAACTACGACTTGCCGGAAATCTCAGCCAACATTCTTTCACCCAATCTTGATGATTCTTTCAGGTAATGATCAGTACACCAAAACCACTTGGCTCACCAAATTTGTTCCTCTAGGTTAAACTGTTCGTTTGCAGTAACCGTTTTCATTTTTAGGTTTCACTCTGTTTTCTCCTATAGGGATACATGTATTTGGAACTCTAAATGAAACATGGTTTGTGCTAGCTCTTGAAACATGACACAATAAAGGCAGTTTCCAGTTCTATCTCTATGGTTTGTTTGCTGTTGATGTAGCCCTAAGCATAGACCTGTGAAAATCACTTTCATGGAAAGGGTTGCCAAGCTTCCAAAATACTACGAGTTGCCTGAAATCTCAGTAAAACTTTTTTCACCCAATCTTGATGATTCTTTCAGGTAATGATCAGTACACCAAAACCACTTGGCTCACAAAATTTCGTTCATCTAGGTTAACCGTTCGTTTGCATTAACCGTTTTCATTTTTAGGTTTCACTCTGTTTTCTCCTTTAGGGATACATGTATTTGGAACTCTAAATCAAACACGGTTTGTTCTAGCTCTTTGAAACTTGACACAATAAAGCAGTTTCAAGTTCTATCTCTATGGTTTGTTTTCTGTTGATGTAGCCCTAAGCAGAGACTGGCGAAAATCACTTTCATGGAAAGGGGTTGCCATGCTTCCAAAAAACTACGAGTTGCCTGAAATCTCAGCAAAAATTTTTTCACTCAATCTTGATGATTCTTTCAGGTAATGATCAGTATACCAAAACCACTTTGCTCACCAAATTTCGTTCTTCTAGGTTAAACCGTTCGTTTGCAGTAACCGTTTTCATTTTTAGGTTTCACTCTGTTTTCTCCTCTAGGGATACATGTATTTGCAACTCTAAATCAAACACGGTTTGTGCTAGCTCTTTGAAACTTGACACAATAAACAGTTTCAAGTTCTATCTGTATGGTTTGTTTGCTGTTGATGTAGCCCTAAGCAGAGACTGGCAAAAATCACTTTCATGGAAAGGGGTTGCCAAGCTTCCAAAAAACTATGAGTTGCCTGAAATCTCAGGAAACATTTTTTCACCCAATCTTGATGATTCTTTCTGTTAATGATCAGTACACCAAAACCACTTTGTTCACCAAATTTCATTCTTCTTGGTTAAACTGTTCCTTTGCAGTAACCGTTTTCATTTTTAGGTTTCACTCTGTTTTCTCCTACAGGGATACATGTATTTGGAACTCTAAATGAAACACGGCTTGTGCTAGCTATTTGACTTGACACAATAAAGGAGTTTCAAGTTCTATCTCTATGGTTTGTTTGCTGTTGATTTAGCCATAAGCAGAGACTGGCGAAAATCACTTTCATGGAAAGGGGTTGCCAAGCTTCCAAAAAAATACGAGTTGCCTGAAATCTCAACCAACATTTTTTCACCCAATCTTGATGATTCTTTCAGGTAATGATCAGTACACCAAAACCACTTGGCTCACCAAAATTTGTTCTTCTATGTTAAACCGTTCGTTTGCAGTAACAGTTTTCATTTTAAAGTTTCACTCTGTTTCTCCTATAGGGATACATGTATTTGGAACTCTAAATCAAACACGGTTTGTGCTAGCTCTTTGAAACTTGACACAATAAAGCAGTTTCAAGCTCTATCTCTATGGTTTGTTTGCTGTTGATGTAGCCCTAAGCAGAGACTGGCGAAAATCACTTTCATGGAAAGGGGTTGCCAAGCTTCCAAAAAACTACGAGTTGCCTGAAATCTCAGCAAACATTTTTTCACCCAATCTTGATGATTCTTTCAGGTAATGATCAGTACACCAAAACCACTTGGCTCACCAAATTTCGTTCTTCTAGGTTAAACCGTTCGTTTGCAGAAACCGTTTTCATTTTTAGTTTTCACTCTGTTTTCTCCTATAGAGATACATGTATTTGGAACTCTAAATAAAACACGGTTTTTGCTAGCTCTTTGAAACTTGACACAATAAAGCAGTTTCCAGGTCTATCTCTATGGTTTGTTTGCTGTTGATGTAGCCCTAAGCAGAGACTGGCGAAAATCACTTTCATGGAAAGGGGTTGCCAAGCTTCCAAGAAACTACGAGTTTCCTGAAATCTCAGCAAACATTTTTCCACCCAATCTTGATGATTCTTTCAGGTAAGGATCAGTACACCAAAACCACTAGGCTCACCAAGTTTCGTTCTTTTACGTTAAACAGTTCGTTTGCAGTAACCATTTTCATTTTTAGGTTTCACTCTGTTTTCTCCTATAGAGATACATGTATTTGGAACTCTAAATCAAACAAGGTTTGTGCTAGCTCTTTGAACCTTGACACAATAAAGCAGTTTCAAGTTCTAACTCTATGGTTTGTTTGCTGTTGATGTAACCCTAGGCAGAGACTGGCGAAAATCACTTTCATGGAAAGGGGTTGCCAAGCTTCCAAAAAACTACGAGTTGCCTGAAATCTCAGCCAACATTTTTTCACCCAATCTTGATGATTCTTTCAGGTAATGATCAGTAAACCAAAACCACTTGGCTCACCAAATTTCGTTCTTCTAGGTTAAACCGTTCGTTTGCAGAAACCGTTTTCATTTTTAGGTTTCACTCTGTTTTCTCCTATAGAGATACATGTATTTGGAACTCTAAATCAAACACGGTTTTTGCTAGCTCTTTGAAACTTGACACAATAAAGCAGTTTCCAGGTCTATCTCTATGGTTTGTTTGCTGTTGATGTAGCCGTAAGCAGAGACTGGCGAAAATCACTTTCATGGAAAGGGGGTGCCAAGCTTCCAAAAAACTACGAGTTGCCTGAAATCTCAGCAAACATTTATTCACCCAATCTTGATAATTCTTTCAGGTAAGGATCAGTATACCAAAACCACTAGGCTCACCAAGTTTCGTTCATTTAGGTTAAACAGTTCGTTTGCAGTAACCGTTTTCATTTTTAGGTTTCACTCTGTTTTCTCCTATAGAGATACATGTATTTGGAACTCTAAATCAAACATGGTTTGTGCTAGCTATTTGAAACTTGACACAATAAAGCAGTTTCAAGTTCTATCTCTATGGTTTGTTTTCTGTTGATGTAGCCCTAAGCAGAGACTGGCGAAAATCACTTTCATGGAAAGGGGTTGCCATGCTTCCAAAAAACTACGAGTTGCCTGAAATCTCAGCAAAAATTTTTTCACTCAATCTTGATGATTCTTTCAGGTAATGATCAGTATACCAAAACCACTTTGCTCACCAAATTTCGTTCTTCTAGGTTAAACCGTTCGTTTGCAGTAACCGTTTTCATTTTTAGGTTTCCCTCTGTTTTCTCCTCTAGGGATACATGTATTTGCAACTCTAAATCAAACACGGTTTGTGCTAGCTCTTTGAAACTTGACACAATAAACAGTTTCAAGTTCTATCTGTATGGTTTGTTTGCTGTTGATGTAGCCCTAAGCAGAGACTGGCAAAAATCACTTTCATGGAAAGGGGTTGCCAAGCTTCCAAAAAACTATGAGTTGCCTGAAATCTCAGGAAACATTTTTTCACCCAATCTTGATGATTCTTTCTGTTAATGATCAGTACACCAAAACCACTTTGTTCACCAAATTTCATTCTTCTTGGTTAAACTGTTCCTTTGCAGTAACCGTTTTCATTTTTAGGTTTCACTCTGTTTTCTCCTACAGGGATACATGTATTTGGAACTCTAAATGAAACACGGCTTGTGCTAGCTATTTGACTTGACACAATAAAGGAGTTTCAAGTTCTATCTCTATGGTTTGTTTGCTGTTGATTTAGCCATAAGCAGAGACTGGCGAAAATCACTTTCATGGAAAGGGGTTGCCAAGCTTCCAAAAAAATACGAGTTGCCTGAAATCTCAACCAACATTTTTTCACCCAATCTTGATGATTCTTTCAGGTAATGATCAGTACACCAAAACCACTTGGCTCACCAAAATTTGTTCTTCTATGTTAAACCGTTCGTTTGCAGTAACAGTTTTCATTTTAAAGTTTCACTCTGTTTTCTCCTATAGGGATACATGTATTTGGAACTCTAAATCAAACACGGTTTGTGCTAGCTCTTTGAAACTTGACACAATAAAGCAGTCTCAAGCTCTATCTCTATGGTTTGTTTGCTGTTGATGTAGCCCTAAGCAGAGACTGGCGAAAATCACTTTCATGGAAAGGGGTTGCCAAGCTTCCAAAAAACTACGAGTTGCCTGAAATCTCAGCAAACATTTTTTCACCCAATCTTGATGATTCTTTCAGGTAATGATCAGTACACCAAAACCACTTGGCTCACCAAATTTCGTTCTTCTAGGTTAAACCGTTCGTTTGCAGAAACCGGTTTCATTTTTAGTTTTCACTCTGTTTTCTCCTATAGAGATACATGTATTTGGAACTCTAAATCAAACACGGTTTTTGCTAGCTCTTTGAAACTTGACACAATAAAGCAGTTTCCAGGTCTATCTCTATGGTTTGTTTGCTGTTGATGTAGCCCTAAGCAGAGACTGGCGAAAATCACTTTCATGGAAAGGGGTTGCCAAGCTTCCAAAAAACTACGAGTTTCCTGAAATCTCAGCAAACATTTTTCCACCCAATCTTGATGATTCTTTCAGGTAAGGATCAGTATACCAAAACCACTAGGCTCACCAAGTTTCGTTCTTTTACGTTAAACAGTTCGTTTGCAGTAACCGTTTTCATTTTTAGGTTTCACTCTGTTTTCTCCTATAGAGATACATGTATTTGGAACTCTAAATCAAACATGGTTTGTGCTAGCTCTTTGAACCTTGACACAATAAAGCAGTTTCAAGTTCTATCTCTATGGTTTGTTTGCTGTTGATGTAACCCTAAGCAGAGACTGGCGAAAATCACTTTTATGAAAAGGGGTTGCCAAGCTTCCAAAAAACTACGAGTTGCCTGAAATCTCAGCAAAAATTTTTTCACCCAATCTTGATGATTCTTTCAGGTAATGATCAGTAAACCAAAACCACTTGGCTCACCAAATTTCGTTCTTCTAGGTTAAACCGTTCGTTTGCAGTAACCGTTTTCATTTTTAGGTTTCCCTCTGTTTTCTCCTCTAGGGATACATGTATTTGCAACTCTAAATCAAACACGGTTTGTGCTAGCTCTTTGAAACTTGACACAATAAACAGTTTCAAGTTCTATCTGTATGGTTTGTTTGCTGTTGATGTAGCCCTAAGCAGAGACTGGCAAAAATCACTTTCATGGAAAGGGGTTGCCAAGCTTCCAAAAAACTATGAGTTGCCTGAAATCTCAGGAAACATTTTTTCACCCAATCTTGATGATTCTTTCTGTTAATGATCAGTACACCAAAACCACTTTGTTCACCAAATTTCATTCTTCTTGGTTAAACTGTTCCTTTGCAGTAACCGTTTTCATTTTTAGGTTTCACTCTGTTTTCTCCTACAGGGATACATGTATTTGGAACTCTAAATGAAACACGGCTTGTGCTAGCTATTTGACTTGACACAATAAAGGAGTTTCAAGTTCTATCTCTATGGTTTGTTTGCTGTTGATTTAGCCATAAGCAGAGACTGGCGAAAATCACTTTCATGGAAAGGGGTTGCCAAGCTTCCAAAAAAATACGAGTTGCCTGAAATCTCAACCAACATTTTTTCACCCAATCTTGATGATTCTTTCAGGTAATGATCAGTACACCAAAACCACTTGGCTCACCAAAATTTGTTCTTCTATGTTAAACCGTTCGTTTGCAGTAACAGTTTTCATTTTAAAGTTTCACTCTGTTTTCTCCTATAGGGATACATGTATTTGGAACTCTAAATCAAACACGGTTTGTGCTAGCTCTTTGAAACTTGACACAATAAAGCAGTTTCAAGCTCTATCTCTATGGTTTGTTTGCTGTTGATGTAGCCCTAAGCAGAGACTGGCGAAAATCACTTTCATGGAAAGGGGTTGCCAAGCTTCCAAAAAACTACGAGTTGCCTGAAATCTCAGCAAACATTTTTTCACCCAATCTTGATGATTCTTTCAGGTAATGATCAGTACACCAAAACCACTTGGCTCACCAAATTTCGTTCTTCTAGGTTAAACCGTTCGTTTGCAGAAACCGTTTTCATTTTTAGTTTTCACTCTGTTTTCTCCTATAGAGATACATGTATTTGGAACTCTAAATCAAACACGGTTTTTGCTAGCTCTTTGAAACTTGACACAATAAAGCAGTTTCCAGGTCTATCTCTATGGTTTGTTTGCTGTTGATGTAGCCCTAAGCAGAGACTGGCGAAAATCACTTTCATGGAAAGGGGTTGCCAAGCTTCTAAAAAACTACGAGTTTCCTGAAATCTCAGCAAACATTTTTCCACCCAATCTTGATGATTCTTTCAGGTAAGGATCAGTACACCAAAACCACTAGGCTCACCAAGTTTCGTTCTTTTAGGTTAAACAGTTCGTTTGCAGTAACCATTTTCATTTTTAGGTTTCACTCTGTTTTCTCCTATAGAGATACATGTATTTGGAACTCTAAATCAAACAAGGTTTGTGCTAGCTCTTTGAACCTTGACACAATAAAGCAGTTTCATGTTCTAACTCTATGGTTTGTTTGCTGTTGATGTAACCCTAGGCAGAGACTGGCGAAAATCACTTTCATGGAAAGGGGTTGCCAAGCTTCCAAAAAACTACGAGTTGCCTGAAATCTCAGCCAACATTTTTTCACCCAATCTTGATGATTCTTTCAGGTAATGATCAGTAAACCAAAACCACTTGGCTCACCAAATTTCGTTCTTCTAGGTAAAACCGTTCGTTTGCAGAAACCGTTTTCATTTTTAGGTTTCACTCTGTTTTCTCCTATAGAGATACATGTATTTGGAACTCTAAATCAAACACGGTTTTTGCTAGCTCTTTGAAACTTGACACAATAAAGCAGTTTCCAGGTCTCTCTCTATGGTTTGTTTGCTGTTGATGTAGCCGTAAGCAGAGACTGGCGAAAATCACTTTCATGGAAAGGGGGTGCCAAGCTTCCAAAAAACTACGAGTTGCCTGAAATCTCAGCAAACATTTATTCACCCAATCTTGATAATTCTTTCAGGTAAGGATCAGTATACCAAAACCACTAGGCTCACCAAGTTTCGTTCATTTAGGTTAAACAGTTCGTTTGCAGTAACCGTTTTCATTTTTAGGTTTCACTCTGTTTTCTCCTATAGAGATACATGTATTTGGAACTCTAAATCAAACATGGTTTGTGCTAGCTCTTTGAAACTTGACACAATAAAGCAGGTTCAAGTTCTATCTCTATGGTTTGTTTGCTGTTGATGTAGCCCTAAGCAGAGACTGGCGAAAATCACTTTCATGGAAAGGGGTTGCCAAGCTTCCAAAGAACTACGAGTTGCCTGAAATCTCAGCCAACATTTTTTCACCCAATGTTGATGATTCTTTCAGGTAATATTCAGTACACTAAAACCACTTGGCTCACCAAATTTCGTTCTTCTAGGTTAAACCGTTCGTTTGCAGTAACCGTTTTCATTTTTAGGTTTCACTCTGTTTTCTCCTATAGGGATACATGTATTTGGAACTCTAAATCAAACACGGTTTGTGCTAGCTCTTTGAAACTTGACAATATAATGCAGTTTCATGTTCTATCTCTATGGTTTGTTTGGTGTTGATGTAGCCCTAAGGAGAGATGGCGAAAATCACTTTCATGGAAAGGGGTTGCCAAGCTTCCAAAAAACTACGACTTGCCGGAAATCTCAGCCAACATTCTTTCACCCAATCTTGATGATTCTTTCAGGTAATGATCAGTACACCAAAACCACTTGGCTCACCAAATTTGTTCCTCTAGGTTAAACTGTTCGTTTGCAGTAACCGTTTTCATTTTTAGGTTTCACTCTGTTTTCTCCTATAGGGATACATGTATTTGGAACTCTAAATGAAACATGGTTTGTGCTAGCTCTTGAAACATGACACAATAAAGCAGTTTCCAGTTCTATCTCTATGGTTTGTTTGCTGTTGATGTAGCCCTAAGCATAGACCTGTGAAAATCACTTTCATGGAAAGGGGTTGCCAAGCTTCCAAAATACTACGAGTTGCCTGAAATCTCAGTAAACCTTTTTTCACCCAATGTTGATGATTCTTTCAGGTAATGATCAGTACACCAAAACCACTTGGCTCACAAAATTTCGTTCATCTAGGTTAAACCGTTCGTTTGCATTAACCGTTTTCATTTTTAGGTTTCACTCTGTTTTCTCCTTTAGGGATACATGTATTTGGAACTCTAAATCAAACACGGTTTGTTCTAGCTCTTTGAAACTTGACACAATAAAGCAGTTTCAAGTTCTATCTCTATGGTTTGTTTTCTGTTGATGTAGCCCTAAGCAGAGACTGGCGAAAATCACTTTCATGGAAAGGGGTTGCCATGCTTCCAAAAAACTACGAGTTGCCTGAAATCTCAGCAAAAATTTTTTCACTCAATCTTGATGATTCTTTCAGGTAATGATCAGTATACCAAAACCACTTTGCTCACCAAATTTCGTTCTTCTAGGTTAAACCGTTCGTTTGCAGTAACCGTTTTCATTTTTAGGTTTCACTCTGTTTTCTCCTCTAGGGATACATGTATTTGCAACTCTAAATCAAACACGGTTTGTGCTAGCTCTTTGAAACTTGACACAATAAACAGTTTCAAGTTCTATCTGTATGGTTTGTTTGCTGTTGATGTAGCCCTAAGCAGAGACTGGCAAAAATCACTTTCATGGAAAGGGGTTGCCAAGCTTCCAAAAAACTATGAGTTGCCTGAAATCTCAGGAAACATTTTTTCACCCAATGTTGATGATTCTTTCTGTTAATGATCAGTACACCAAAACCACTTTGTTCACCAAATTTCATTCTTCTTGGTTAAACTGTTCCTTTGCAGTAACCGTTTTCATTTTTAGGTTTCACTCTGTTTTCTCCTACAGGGATACATGTATTTGGAACTCTAAATGAAACACGGCTTGTGCTAGCTATTTGACTTGACACAATAAAGGAGTTTCAAGTTCTATCTCTATGGTTTGTTTGCTGTTGATTTAGCCATAAGCAGAGACTGGCGAAAATCACTTTCATGGAAAGGGGTTGCCAAGCTTCCAAAAAAATACGAGTTGCCTGAAATCTCAACCAACATTTTTTCACCCAATCTTGATGATTCTTTCAGGTAATGATCAGTACACCAAAACCACTTGGCTCACCAAAATTTGTTCTTCTATGTTAAACCGTTCGTTTGCAGTAACAGTTTTCATTTTAAAGTTTCACTCTGTTTTCTCCTATAGGGATACATGTATTTGGAACTCTAAATCAAACACGGTTTGTGCTAGCTCTTTGAAACTTGACACAATAAAGCAGTTTCAAGCTCTATCTCTATGGTTTGTTTGCTGTTGATGTAGCCCTAAGCAGAGACTGGCGAAAATCACTTTCATGGAAAGGGGTTGCCATGCTTCCAAAAAACTACGAGTTGCCTGAAATCTCACGAAACATTTTTTCACCCAATCTTGATGATTCTTTCTGTTAATGATCAGTACACCAAAACCACTTTGTTCACCAAATTTCATTCTTCTTGGTTAAACTGTTCCTTTGCAGTAACCGTTTTCATTTTTAGGTTTCACTCTGTTTTCTCCTACAGGGATACATGTATTTGGAACTCTAAATGAAACACGGCTTGTGCTAGCTATTTGACTTGACACAATAAAGGAGTTTCAAGTTCTATCTCTATGGTTTGTTTGCTGTTGATTTAGCCATAAGCAGAGACTGGCGAAAATCACTTTCATGGAAAGGGGTTGCCAAGCTTCCAAAAAAATACGAGTTGCCTGAAATCTCAACCAACATTTTTTCACCCAATCTTGATGATTCTTTCAGGTAATGATCAGTACACCAAAACCACTTGGCTCACCAAAATTTGTTCTTCTATGTTAAACCGTTCGTTTGCAGTAACAGTTTTCATTTTAAAGTTTCACTCTGTTTTCTCCTATAGGGATACATGTATTTGGAACTCTAAATCAAACACGGTTTGTGCTAGCTCTTTGAAACTTGACACAATAAAGCAGTTTCAAGCTCTATCTCTATGGTTTGTTTGCTGTTGATGTAGCCCTAAGCAGAGACTGGCGAAAATCACTTTCATGGAAAGGGGTTGCCAAGCTTCCAAAAAACTACGAGTTGCCTGAAATCTCAGCAAACATTTTTTCACCCAATCTTGATGATTCTTTCAGGTAATGATCAGTACACCAAAACCACTTGGCTCACCAAATTTCGTTCTTCTAGGTTAAACCGTTCGTTTGCAGAAACCGTTTTCATTTTTAGTTTTCACTCTGTTTTCTCCTATAGAGATACATGTATTTGGAACTCTAAATCAAACACGGTTTTTGCTAGCTCTTTGAAACTTGACACAATAAAGCAGTTTCCAGGTCTATCTCTATGGTTTGTTTGCTGTTGATGTAGCCCTAAGCAGAGACTGGCGAAAATCACTTTCATGGAAAGGGGTTGCCAAGCTTCTAAAAAACTACGAGTTTCCTGAAATCTCAGCAAACATTTTTCCACCCAATCTTGATGATTCTTTCAGGTAAGGATCAGTACACCAAAACCACTAGGCTCACCAAGTTTCGTTCTTTTAGGTTAAACAGTTCGTTTGCAGTAACCATTTTCATTTTTAGGTTTCACTCTGTTTTCTCCTATAGAGATACATGTATTTGGAACTCTAAATCAAACAAGGTTTGTGCTAGCTCTTTGAACCTTGACACAATAAAGCAGTTTCATGTTCTAACTCTATGGTTTGTTTGCTGTTGATGTAACCCTAGGCAGAGACTGGCGAAAATCACTTTCATGGAAAGGGGTTGCCAAGCTTCCAAAAAACTACGAGTTGCCTGAAATCTCAGCCAACATTTTTTCACCCAATCTTGATGATTCTTTCAGGTAATGATCAGTAAACCAAAACCACTTGGCTCACCAAATTTCGTTCTTCTAGGTAAAACCGTTCGTTTGCAGAAACCGTTTTCATTTTTAGGTTTCACTCTGTTTTCTCCTATAGAGATACATGTATTTGGAACTCTAAATCAAACACGGTTTTTGCTAGCTCTTTGAAACTTGACACAATAAAGCAGTTTCCAGGTCTCTCTCTATGGTTTGTTTGCTGTTGATGTAGCCGTAAGCAGAGACTGGCGAAAATCACTTTCATGGAAAGGGGGTGCCAAGCTTCCAAAAAACTACGAGTTGCCTGAAATCTCAGCAAACATTTATTCACCCAATCTTGATAATTCTTTCAGGTAAGGATCAGTATACCAAAACCACTAGGCTCACCAAGTTTCGTTCATTTAGGTTAAACAGTTCGTTTGCAGTAACCGTTTTCATTTTTAGGTTTCACTCTGTTTTCTCCTATAGAGATACATGTATTTGGAACTCTAAATCAAACATGGTTTGTGCTAGCTCTTTGAAACTTGACACAATAAAGCAGGTTCAAGTTCTATCTCTATGGTTTGTTTGCTGTTGATGTAGCCCTAAGCAGAGACTGGCGAAAATCACTTTCATGGAAAGGGGTTGCCAAGCTTCCAAAGAACTACGAGTTGCCTGAAATCTCAGCCAACATTTTTTCACCCAATGTTGATGATTCTTTCAGGTAATATTCAGTACACTAAAACCACTTGGCTCACCAAATTTCGTTCTTCTAGGTTAAACCGTTCGTTTGCAGTAACCGTTTTCATTTTTAGGTTTCACTCTGTTTTCTCCTATAGGGATACATGTATTTGGAACTCTAAATCAAACACGGTTTGTGCTAGCTCTTTGAAACTTGACAATATAATGCAGTTTCATGTTCTATCTCTATGGTTTGTTTGGTGTTGATGTAGCCCTAAGGAGAGATGGCGAAAATCACTTTCATGGAAAGGGGTTGCCAAGCTTCCAAAAAACTACGACTTGCCGGAAATCTCAGCCAACATTCTTTCACCCAATCTTGATGATTCTTTCAGGTAATGATCAGTACACCAAAACCACTTGGCTCACCAAATTTGTTCCTCTAGGTTAAACTGTTCGTTTGCAGTAACCGTTTTCATTTTTAGGTTTCACTCTGTTTTCTCCTATAGGGATACATGTATTTGGAACTCTAAATGAAACATGGTTTGTGCTAGCTCTTGAAACATGACACAATAAAGCAGTTTCCAGTTCTATCTCTATGGTTTGTTTGCTGTTGATGTAGCCCTAAGCATAGACCTGTGAAAATCACTTTCATGGAAAGGGGTTGCCAAGCTTCCAAAATACTACGAGTTGCCTGAAATCTCAGTAAACCTTTTTTCACCCAATGTTGATGATTCTTTCAGGTAATGATCAGTACACCAAAACCACTTGGCTCACAAAATTTCGTTCATCTAGGTTAAACCGTTCGTTTGCATTAACCGTTTTCATTTTTAGCTTTCACTCTGTTTTCTCCTTTAGGGATACATGTATTTGGAACTCTAAATCAAACACGGTTTGTTCTAGCTCTTTGAAACTTGACACAATAAAGCAGTTTCAAGTTCTATCTCTATGGTTTGTTTTCTGTTGATGTAGCCCTAAGCAGAGACTGGCGAAAATCACTTTCATGGAAAGGGGTTGCCATGCTTCCAAAAAACTACGAGTTGCCTGAAATCTCAGCAAAAATTTTTTCACTCAATCTTGATGATTCTTTCAGGTAATGATCAGTATACCAAAACCACTTTGCTCACCAAATTTCGTTCTTCTAGGTTAAACCGTTCGTTTGCAGTAACCGTTTTCATTTTTAGGTTTCACTCTGTTTTCTCCTCTAGGGATACATGTATTTGCAACTCTAAATCAAACACGGTTTGTGCTAGCTCTTTGAAACTTGACACAATAAACAGTTTCAAGTTCTATCTGTATGGTTTGTTTGCTGTTGATGTAGCCCTAAGCAGAGACTGGCAAAAATCACTTTCATGGAAAGGGGTTGCCAAGCTTCCAAAAAACTATGAGTTGCCTGAAATCTCAGGAAACATTTTTTCACCCAATGTTGATGATTCTTTCTGTTAATGATCAGTACACCAAAACCACTTTGTTCACCAAATTTCATTCTTCTTGGTTAAACTGTTCCTTTGCAGTAACCGTTTTCATTTTTAGGTTTCACTCTGTTTTCTCCTACAGGGATACATGTATTTGGAACTCTAAATGAAACACGGCTTGTGCTAGCTATTTGACTTGACACAATAAAGGAGTTTCAAGTTCTATCTCTATGGTTTGTTTGCTGTTGATTTAGCCATAAGCAGAGACTGGCGAAAATCACTTTCATGGAAAGGGGTTGCCAAGCTTCCAAAAAAATACGAGTTGCCTGAAATCTCAACCAACATTTTTTCACCCAATCTTGATGATTCTTTCAGGTAATGATCAGTACACCAAAACCACTTGGCTCACCAAAATTTGTTCTTCTATGTTAAACCGTTCGTTTGCAGTAACAGTTTTCATTTTAAAGTTTCACTCTGTTTTCTCCTATAGGGATACATGTATTTGGAACTCTAAATCAAACACGGTTTGTGCTAGCTCTTTGAAACTTGACACACTAAAGCAGTTTCAAGCTCTATCTCTATGGTTTGTTTGCTGTTGATGTAGCCCTAAGCAGAGACTGGCGAAAATCACTTTCATGGAAAGGGGTTGCCAAGCTTCCAAAAAACTACGAGTTGCCTGAAATCTCAGCAAACATTTTTTCACCCAATCTTGATGATTCTTTCAGGTAATGATCAGTACACCAAAACCACTTGGCTCACCAAATTTCGTTCTTCTAGGTTAAACCGTTCGTTTGCAGAAACCGTTTTCATTTTTAGTTTTCACTCTGTTTTCTCCTATAGAGATACATGTATTTGGAACTCTAAATAAAACACGGTTTTTGCTAGCTCTTTGAAACTTGACACAATAAAGCAGTTTCCAGGTCTATCTCTATGGTTTGTTTGCTGTTGATGTAGCCCTAAGCAGAGACTGGCGAAAATCACTTTCATGGAAAGGGGTTGCCAAGCTTCCAAAAAACTACGAGTTTCCTGAAATCTCAGCAAACATTTTTCCACCCAATCTTGATGATTCTTTCAGGTAAGGATCAGTACACCAAAACCACTAGGCTCACCAAGTTTCGTTCTTTTACGTTAAACAGTTCGTTTGCAGTAACCATTTTCATTTTTAGGTTTCACTCTGTTTTCTCCTATAGAGATACATGTATTTGGAACTCTAAATCAAACAAGGTTTGTGCTAGCTCTTTGAACCTTGACACAATAAAGCAGTTTCAAGTTCTAACTCTATGGTTTGTTTGCTGTTGATGTAACCCTAGGCAGAGACTGGCGAAAATCACTTTCATGGAAAGGGGTTGCCAAGCTTCCAAAAAACTACGAGTTGCCTGAAATCTCAGCCAACATTTTTTCACCCAATCTTGATGATTCTTTCAGGTAATGATCAGTAAACCAAAACCACTTGGCTCACCAAATTTCGTTCTTCTAGGTTAAACCGTTCGTTTGCAGAAACCGTTTTCATTTTTAGGTTTCACTCTGTTTTCTCCTATAGAGATACATGTATTTGGAACTCTAAATCAAACACGGTTTTTGCTAGCTCTTTGAAACTTGACACAATAAAGCAGTTTCCAGGTCTATCTCTATGGTTTGTTTGCTGTTGATGTAGCCGTAAGCAGAGACTGGCGAAAATCACTTTCATGGAAAGGGGGTGCCAAGCTTCCAAAAAACTACGAGTTGCCTGAAATCTCAGCAAACATTTATTCACCCAATCTTGATAATTCTTTCAGGTAAGGATCAGTATACCAAAACCACTAGGCTCACCAAGTTTCGTTCATTTAGGTTAAACAGTTCGTTTGCAGTAACCGTTTTCATTTTTAGGTTTCACTCTGTTTTCTCCTATAGAGATACATGTATTTGGAACTCTAAATCAAACATGGTTTGTGCTAGCTATTTGAAACTTGACACAATAAAGCAGTTTCAAGTTCTATCTCTATGGTTTGTTTTCTGTTGATGTAGCCCTAAGCAGAGACTGGCGAAAATCACTTTCATGGAAAGGGGTTGCCATGCTTCCAAAAAACTACGAGTTGCCTGAAATCTCACGAAACATTTTTTCACCCAATCTTGATGATTCTTTCTGTTAATGATCAGTACACCAAAACCACTTTGTTCACCAAATTTCATTCTTCTTGGTTAAACTGTTCCTTTGCAGTAACCGTTTTCATTTTTAGGTTTCACTCTGTTTTCTCCTACAGGGATACATGTATTTGGAACTCTAAATGAAACACGGCTTGTGCTAGCTATTTGACTTGACACAATAAAGGAGTTTCAAGTTCTATCTCTATGGTTTGTTTGCTGTTGATTTAGCCATAAGCAGAGACTGGCGAAAATCACTTTCATGGAAAGGGGTTGCCAAGCTTCCAAAAAAATACGAGTTGCCTGAAATCTCAACCAACATTTTTTCACCCAATCTTGATGATTCTTTCAGGTAATGATCAGTACACCAAAACCACTTGGCTCACCAAAATTTGTTCTTCTATGTTAAACCGTTCGTTTGCAGTAACAGTTTTCATTTTAAAGTTTCACTCTGTTTTATCCTATAGGGATACATGTATTTGGAACTCTAAATCAAACACGGTTTGTGCTAGCTCTTTGAAACTTGACACAATAAAGCAGTTTCAAGCTCTATCTCTATGGTTTGTTTGCTGTTGATGTAGCCCTAAGCAGAGACTGGCGAAAATCACTTTCATGGAAAGGGGTTGCCAAGCTTCCAAAAAACTACGAGTTGCCTGAAATCTCAGCAAACATTTTTTCACCCAATCTTGATGATTCTTTCAGGTAATGATCAGTACACCAAAACCACTTGGCTCACCAAATTTCGTTCTTCTAGGTTAAACCGTTCGTTTGCAGAAACCGTTTTCATTTTTAGTTTTCACTCTGTTTTCTCCTATAGAGATACATGTATTTGGAACTCTAAATAAAACACGGTTTTTGCTAGCTCTTTGAAACTTGACACAATAAAGCAGTTTCCAGGTCTATCTCTATGGTTTGTTTGCTGTTGATGTAGCCCTAAGCAGAGACTGGCGAAAATCACTTTCATGGAAAGGGGTTGCCAAGCTTCCAAAAAACTACGAGTTTTCTGAAATCTCAGCAAACATTTTTCCACCCAATCTTGATGCTTCTTTCAGGTAAGGATCAGTACACCAAAACCACTAGGCTCACCAAGTTTCGTTCTTTTAGGTTAAACAGTTCGTTTGCAGTAACCATTTTCATTTTTAGGTTTCACTCTGTTTTCTCCTATAGAGATACATGTATTTGGAACTCTAAATCAAACAAGGTTTGTGCTAGCTCTTTGAACCTTGACACAATAAAGCAGTTTCAAGTTCTAACTCTATGGTTTGTTTGCTGTTGATGTAACCCTAGGCAGAGACTGGCGAAAATCACTTTCATGGAAAGGGGTTGCCAAGCTTCCAAAAAACTACGAGTTGCCTGAAATCTCAGCCAACATTTTTTCACCCAATCTTGATGATTCTTTCAGGTAATGATCAGTAAACCAAAACCACTTGGCTCACCAAATTTCGTTCTTCTAGGTTAAACCGTTCGTTTGCAGAAACCGTTTTCATTTTTAGGTTTCACTCTGTTTTCTCCTATAGAGATACATGTATTTGGAACTCTAAATCAAACACGGTTTTTGCTAGCTCTTTGAAACTTGACACAATAAAGCAGTTTCCAGGTCTATCTCTATGGTTTGTTTGCTGTTGATGTAGCCGTAAGCAGAGACTGGCGAAAATCACTTTCATGGAAAGGGGGTGCCAAGCTTCCAAAAAACTACGAGTTGCCTGAAATCTCAGCAAACATTTATTCACCCAATCTTGATAATTCTTTCAGGTAAGGATCAGTATACCAAAACCACTAGGCTCACCAAGTTTCGTTCATTTAGGTTAAACAGTTCGTTTGCAGTAACCGTTTTCATTTTTAGGTTTCACTCTGTTTTCTCCTATAGAGATACATGTATTTGGAACTCTAAATCAAACATGGTTTGTGCTAGCTCTTTGAAACTTGACACAATAAAGCAGGTTCAAGTTCTATCTCTATGGTTTGTTTGCTGTTGATGTAGCCCTAAGCAGAGACTGGCGAAAATCACTTTCATGGAAAGGGGTTGCCAAGCTTCCAAAGAACTACGAGTTGCCTGAAATCTCAGCCAACATTTTTTCACCCAATCTTGATGATTCTTTCAGGTAATATTCAGTACACTAAAACCACTTGGCTCACCAAATTTCGTTCTTCTAGGTTAAACCGTTCGTTTGCAGTAACCGTTTTCATTTTTAGGTTTCACTCTGTTTTCTCCTATAGGGATACATGTATTTGGAACTCTAAATCAAACACGGTTTGTGCTAGCTCTTTGAAACTTGACACAATAATGCAGTTTCATGTTCTATCTCTATGGTTTGTTTGGTGTTGATGTAGCCCTAAGGAGAGATGGCGAAAATCACTTTCATGGAAAGGGGTTGCCAAGCTTCCAAAAAACTACGAGTTGCCTGAAATCTCAGCCAACATTTTTTCACCCAATCTTGATGATTCTTTCAGGTAATGATCAGTAAACCAAAACCACTTGGCTCACCAAATTTCGTTCTTCTAGGTTAAACCGTTCGTTTGCAGAAACCGTTTTCATTTTTAGGTTTCACTCTGTTTTCTCCTATAGAGATACATGTATTTGGAACTCTAAATCAAACACGGTTTTTGCTAGCTCTTTGAAACTTGACACAATAAAGCAGTTTCCAGGTCTATCTCTATGGTTTGTTTGCTGTTGATGTAGCCGTAAGCAGAGACTGGCGAAAATCACTTTCATGGAAAGGGGGTGCCAAGCTTCCAAAAAACTACGAGTTGCCTGAAATCTCAGCAAACATTTATTCACCCAATCTTGATAATTCTTTCAGGTAAGGATCAGTATACCAAAACCACTAGGCTCACCAAGTTTCGTTCATTTAGGTTAAACAGTTCGTTTGCAGTAACCGTTTTCATTTTTAGGTTTCACTCTGTTTTCTCCTATAGAGATACATGTATTTGGAACTCTAAATCAAACATGGTTTGTGCTAGCTATTTGAAACTTGACACAATAAAGCAGTTTCAAGTTCTATCTCTATGGTTTGTTTTCTGTTGATGTAGCCCTAAGCAGAGACTGGCGAAAATCACTTTCATGGAAAGGGGTTGCCATGCTTCCAAAAAACTACGAGTTGCCTGAAATCTCAGGAAACATTTTTTCACCCAATCTTGATGATTCTTTCTGTTAATGATCAGTACACCAAAACCACTTTGTTCACCAAATTTCATTCTTCTTGGTTAAACTGTTCCTTTGCAGTAACCGTTTTCATTTTTAGGTTTCACTCTGTTTTCTCCTACAGGGATACATGTATTTGGAACTCTAAATGAAACACGGCTTGTGCTAGCTATTTGACTTGACACAATAAAGGAGTTTCAAGTTCTATCTCTATGGTTTGTTTGCTGTTGATTTAGCCATAAGCAGAGACTGGCGAAAATCACTTTCATGGAAAGGGGTTGCCAAGCTTCCAAAAAAATACGAGTTGCCTGAAATCTCAACCAACATTTTTTCACCCAATCTTGATGATTCTTTCAGGTAATGATCAGTACACCAAAACCACTTGGCTCACCAAAATTTGTTCTTCTATGTTAAACCGTTCGTTTGCAGTAACAGTTTTCATTTTAAAGTTTCACTCTGTTTTATCCTATAGGGATACATGTATTTGGAACTCTAAATCAAACACGGTTTGTGCTAGCTCTTTGAAACTTGACACAATAAAGCAGTTTCAAGCTCTATCTCTATGGTTTGTTTGCTGTTGATGTAGCCCTAAGCAGAGACTGGCGAAAATCACTTTCATGGAAAGGGGTTGCCAAGCTTCCAAAAAACTACGAGTTGCCTGAAATCTCAGCAAACATTTTTTCACCCAATCTTGATGATTCTTTCAGGTAATGATCAGTACACCAAAACCACTTGGCTCACCAAATTTCGTTCTTCTAGGTTAAACCGTTCGTTTGCAGAAACCGTTTTCATTTTTAGTTTTCACTCTGTTTTCTCCTATAGAGATACATGTATTTGGAACTCTAAATAAAACACGGTTTTTGCTAGCTCTTTGAAACTTGACACAATAAAGCAGTTTCCAGGTCTATCTCTATGGTTTGTTTGCTGTTGATGTAGCCCTAAGCAGAGACTGGCGAAAATCACTTTCATGGAAAGGGGTTGCCAAGCTTCCAAAAAACTACGAGTTTTCTGAAATCTCAGCAAACATTTTTCCACCCAATCTTGATGCTTCTTTCAGGTAAGGATCAGTACACCAAAACCACTAGGCTCACCAAGTTTCGTTCTTTTAGGTTAAACAGTTCGTTTGCAGTAACCATTTTCATTTTTAGGTTTCACTCTGTTTTCTCCTATAGAGATACATGTATTTGGAACTCTAAATCAAACAAGGTTTGTGCTAGCTCTTTGAACCTTGACACAATAAAGCAGTTTCAAGTTCTAACTCTATGGTTTGTTTGCTGTTGATGTAACCCTAGGCAGAGACTGGCGAAAATCACTTTCATGGAAAGGGGTTGCCAAGCTTCCAAAAAACTACGAGTTGCCTGAAATCTCAGCCAACATTTTTTCACCCAATCTTGATGATTCTTTCAGGTAATGATCAGTAAACCAAAACCACTTGGCTCACCAAATTTCGTTCTTCTAGGTTAAACCGTTCGTTTGCAGAAACCGTTTTCATTTTTAGGTTTCACTCTGTTTTCTCCTATAGAGATACATGTATTTGGAACTCTAAATCAAACACGGTTTTTGCTAGCTCTTTGAAACTTGACACAATAAAGCAGTTTCCAGGTCTATCTCTATGGTTTGTTTGCTGTTGATGTAGCCGTAAGCAGAGACTGGCGAAAATCACTTTCATGGAAAGGGGGTGCCAAGCTTCCAAAAAACTACGAGTTGCCTGAAATCTCAGCAAACATTTATTCACCCAATCTTGATAATTCTTTCAGGTAAGGATCAGTATACCAAAACCACTAGGCTCACCAAGTTTCGTTCATTTAGGTTAAACAGTTCGTTTGCAGTAACCGTTTTCATTTTTAGGTTTCACTCTGTTTTCTCCTATAGAGATACATGTATTTGGAACTCTAAATCAAACATGGTTTGTGCTAGCTCTTTGAAACTTGACACAATAAAGCAGGTTCAAGTTCTATCTCTATGGTTTGTTTGCTGTTGATGTAGCCCTAAGCAGAGACTGGCGAAAATCACTTTCATGGAAAGGGGTTGCCAAGCTTCCAAAGAACTACGAGTTGCCTGAAATCTCAGCCAACATTTTTTCACCCAATCTTGATGATTCTTTCAGGTAATATTCAGTACACTAAAACCACTTGGCTCACCAAATTTCGTTCTTCTAGGTTAAACCGTTCGTTTGCAGTAACCGTTTTCATTTTTAGGTTTCACTCTGTTTTCTCCTATAGGGATACATGTATTTGGAACTCTAAATCAAACACGGTTTGTGCTAGCTCTTTGAAACTTGACACAATAATGCAGTTTCATGTTCTATCTCTATGGTTTGTTTGGTGTTGATGTAGCCCTAAGGAGAGATGGCGAAAATCACTTTCATGGAAAGGGGTTGCCAAGCTTCCAAAAAACTACGACTTGCCGGAAATCTCAGCCAACATTCTTTCACCCAATCTTGATGATTCTTTCAGGTAATGATCAGTACACCAAAACCACTTGGCTCACCAAATTTGTTCCTCTAGGTTAAACTGTTCGTTTGCAGTAACCGTTTTCATTTTTAGGTTTCACTCTGTTTTCTCCTATAGGGATACATGTATTTGGAACTCTAAATGAAACATGGTTTGTGCTAGCTCTTGAAACATGACACAATAAAGCAGTTTCCAGTTCTATCTCTATGGTTTGTTTGCTGTTGATGTAGCCCTAAGCATAGACCTGTGAAAATCACTTTCATGGAAAGGGGTTGCCAAGCTTCCAAAATATTACGAGTTGCCTGAAATCTCAGTAAACCTTTTTTCACCCAATCTTGATGATTCTTTCAGGTAATGATCAGTACACCAAAACCACTTGGCTCACAAAATTTCGTTCATCTAGGTTAAACCGTTCGTTTGCATTAACCGTTTTCATTTTTAGGTTTCACTCTGTTTTCTCCTATAGGGATACATGTATTTGGAACTCTAAATCAAAAACGGTTTGTGCTAGCTCTTTGAAACTTGACACAATAAAGCAGTTTCAAGTTCTATCTCTATGGTTTGTTTTCTGTTAATGTAGCCCTAAGCAGAGACTGGCGAAAATCACTTTCATGGAAAGGGGTTGCCAAACTTCCAGAAAACTACGAGTTGCCTGAAATCTCATGAAACATTTTTTCACCCAATCTTGATGATTCTTTCAGGTAATGATCAGTAAAACAAAACCACTCGGCTCACCAAATTTTGTTCTTCTAGGTTAAACCGTTCGTTTGCAGTAACCGTTTTCATTTTTAGGTTTCACTCTGTTTTCTCCTTTAGGGATACATGTATTTGGAACTCTAAATCAAACACGGTTTGTTCTAGCTCTTTGAAACTTGACACAATAAAGCAGTTTCAAGTTCTATCTCTATGGTTTGTTTTCTGTTGATGTAGCCCTAAGCAGAGACTGGCGAAAATCACTTTCATGGAAAGGGGTTGCCATGCTTCCAAAAAACTACGAGTTGCCTGAAATCTCAGCAAAAATTTTTTCACTCAATCTTGATGATTCTTTCAGGTAATGATCAGTATACCAAAACCACTTTGCTCACCAAATTTCGTTCTTCTAGGTTAAACCGTTCGTTTGCAGTAACCGTTTTCATTTTTAGGTTTCACTCTGTTTTCTCCTCTAGGGATACATGTATTTGCAACTCTAAATCAAACACGGTTTGTGCTAGCTCTTTGAAACTTGACACAATAAACAGTTTCAAGTTCTATCTGTATGGTTTGTTTGCTGTTGATGTAGCCCTAAGCAGAGACTGGCAAAAATCACTTTCATGGAAAGGGGTTGCCAAGCTTCCAAAAAACTATGAGTTGCCTGAAATCTCAGGAAACATTTTTTCACCCAATCTTGATGATTCTTTTTGTTAATGATCAGTACACCAAAACCACTTTGTTCACCAAATTTCATTCTTCTTGGTTAAACTGTTCCTTTGCAGTAACCGTTTTCATTTTTAGGTTTCACTCTGTTTTCTCCTACAGGGATACATGTATTTGGAACTCTAAATGAAACACGGCTTCTGCTAGCTATTTGACTTGACACAATAAAGGAGTTTCAAGTTCTATCTCTATGGTTTGTTTGCTGTTGATTTAGCCATAAGCAGAGACTGGCGAAAATCACTTTCATGGAAAGGGGTTGCCAAGCTTCCAAAAAAATACGAGTTGCCTGAAATCTCAAACAACATTTTTTCACCCAATCTTGATGATTCTTTCAGGTAATGATCAGTACACCAAAACCACTTGGCTCACCAAAATTTGTTCTTCTATGTTAAACCGTTCGTTTGCAGTAACAGTTTTCATTTTAAAGTTTCACTCTGTTTTCTCCTATAGGGATACATGTATTTGGAACTCTAAATCAAACACGGTTTGTGCTAGCTCTTTGAAACTTGACACAATAAAGCAGTTTCAAGCTCTATCTCTATGGTTTGTTTGCTGTTGATGTAGCCCTAAGCAGAGACTGGCGAAAATCACTTTCATGGAAAGGGGTTGCCAAGCTTCCAAAAAACTACGAGTTGCCTGAAATCTCAGCAAACATTTTTTCACCCAATCTTTATGATTCTTTCAGGTAATGATCAGTACACCAAAACCACTTGGCTCACCAAATTTTGTTCTTCTAGGTTAAACCGTTCGTTTGCAGTAACCGTTTTCATTTTTAGGTTTCACTCTGTTTTCTCCTATAGGGATACATGTTTTTGGAACTCTTAATCAAACACGGTTTGTGCTAGCTCTTTGAAACTTGACACAATAAAGCAGTTTCAAGTTCTATCTCTGTGGTTTGTTTTCTGTTGATGTAGCCCTAAGCAGAGACTGGCGAAAATCTCTTTCATGAAAAGGGGTTGCCAAGCTTCCAAAAAACTACGAGTTGCCTGAAATCTCAGCAAACATTTTTTCATCCAATCTTGATGATTCTTTCAGGTAATGATCAGTACAGCAAAACCACTTGGCTCACCAAATTTAGTTTTTCTGGGTTAAACCGTTCGTTTGCAGTAACCGTTTTCATTTTTAGGTTTCACTCTGTTTTCTCCTATAGGGATACATGTATTTGGAACTCTAAATCAAACACGGTTTGTGCTAGCTCTTTGAAACTTGACACAATAAAGCAGTTTCAAGTTCTGTCTCTATGGTTTGTTTGCTGTTAATGTAGCCCTAAGAAGAGACTGGCGAAAATCACTTTCTTTTAAAGGGGTTGCCAAGCTTCCAAAAAACTACGAGTTGCCTGAAATCTCAGCAAACATTTTTTCAACCAATCTTGATTATTCTTTCAGGTAATGATCAGTACACCAAAACCAGTTGGTCACCAAATTTCGTTCTTCTAGGTTAAACCGTTCGTTTGCAGTAACCGTTTTCATTTTTAGGTTTCACTCTGTTTTCTCCTATAGGGATACATGTATTTGGAACTCTAAATCAAACACGGTTTGTGCTAGCTCTTTGAAACTTGACACAATAAAGCAGTTTCAAGTTCTATCTCTATGGTTTGTTTGCTGTTGATGTAGCCCTAAGCAGTGACTGGCGAAAATCACTTTTATGGAAAGGGGTTGCCAAGCTTCCAAAAAACTACTAGTTGCCTGAAATCTCAGCAAACATTTTTTCACCCAATCTTGATGATTCTTTCAGGTAATGATCAGTACACCAAAGCCACTTGGCTCACCATATTTCGTTCTTTCATGTTAAACAGTTCGTTTGCAGTAACCGTTTTCATTTCTGGTTTCACTCTGTGTTCTCCTATAGGGATACATGTATTTGGAACTCTAAATCCAACACGGTTTGTGCTAGCTCTTTGAAACTTGACACAATAAAGCAGTTTCAAGTTCTATCTCTATGGTTTGTTTGCTGTTGATGTAGCCCTAAGCAGAGACTGGAGAAAATCACTTTCATGGAAAGGGTTGCCAAGCTTCCAAAAAACTATGAGTTGTCTGAAATCTCAGCAAATATTTCGTCACCCAATCTTGATGATTCTTTCAGGTAATGATCAGTACACCAAAACCACTTGGCTAACCAAATTTTGTTCTTCTAGGTTAAACCGTTCGTTTGCAGTAACCATTTTCATTTTTAGGTTTCACTCTGTTTTCTCCTATAGGGATACATGTATTTGGAACTCTAAATCAAACACGGTTTGTGGTAGCTCTTTGAAACTTGAAACAATAAAGCAGTTTCAAGTTCTATCTCTATGGTTAGTTTGCTGGTGGTGTAGCCCTAAGCAGAGACTGGCGAAAATCACTTTGATGGAAAGGGGCTGCCAAGCTTCCAAAAAACTACGAGTTGCCTGAAATCTCAGTAAACATTTTTTTCACCCAATCTTGATTATTATTTTAGGTAATGATCAGTACACCAAAATCACTTGGCTCACCTAATTTCGTTCTTCTTGGTTAAACCGTTCGTTTGCAGTAACCGTTTTCATTTTTAGGTTTCACTCTGTTTTCTCCTATAGAGATACATGTATTTTGAACTCTAAATCAAACACGGTTTGTGCTAGATCTTTGAAACTTTACACAATAAAGCAGTTTTAAGTTCTATCTCTATGGTTTCTTTGCTGTTGATGTAGCCCTAAGCAGAGAGTAGCGAAAATCACTTTCAGGGAAAAAGGTTGCCAAGCTTCCAAAAAACTACGAGTTGCATGAAATCTCAGCCAACATTTTTTCACCCAATCTTGATGATTCTTTCAGGTAATGATCAGTACACCATAACCACTTGGCTCACCTAATTTCGTTCTTCTAGGTTAAACCGTTCGTTGGCAGTAACCGTTTTCATTTTTATGTTTCTCTCTTTATTTTATCCTATAGGGATACATGTAGTTGGAACTCTAAATCAAACACAGTTTGTGCTAGCTCTTTGAAACTTGATACAATGAAGCAGTTTCAAGTTCTATCTCTATAGTTTGTTTGCTGTTCATGTAGCCCTAAGCAGAGAGTGGCGAAAATCACTTTTATGGAAAGGGGTTGCCAAGCTTCCAAAAAACTACGAGTTCCCTGAAATCTCAGCAAACATTTTTTCACCCAATCTTGATGATTCTTTCAGGTAATTATCAGTACAACAGAACCACTTGGCCCACCAAATTTCGTTCTTCTAGGTTAAACCGTTTGTTTGCAGTAACCGTTTCCATTTTTAGGTTTCACTCTGTCTGCTCCTATAGGGATACATGTATTTGAAACTCTAAATCAAACTCGGTTTGTGCTAGCTCTTTTCAACTTGACAAAATAAAGCAGTTTCAAGTTCTGTCTCTGTGGATTGTTTGCTGTTGATGTAGCCCTAAGCAGAGACTGGCGAAAATCATATTCATGGAAAGGGGTTGCCAATCTTCCAAAAAACTACGAGTTCCCTGAAATCTCAGCAAATATTTTTTCACCCAATCTTGATGATTCTTTCAGGTAATAATCAGTACACCAAAACCACTTGGCACACCAAATTTCGTTCTTTTAGTATAAACCGTTCGTTTGCAGTAACCGTTTTAATATTTAGGTTTCACTCTGTTTTCTCCTATAGGGATACATGTATTTTGAACTCTAAATCAAACACGGTTTGTGCTAGCTCTTTGAAACTTGACACAATAAAGCAGTTTCAAGTTCTATCTCTATGGTTTCTTTGCTGTTGATGTAGCCCTAAGCAGAGACTGGCGAAAATCACTTTCATGGAAAGGGGTTGCCAAGCTTCCAAAAAACTACGAGTTGCCTGAAATCTCAGCCAACATTTTTTCACCCAATCTTGATGATTCTTTCAGGTAATGATCAGTACACCAAAACCACTTGGCTCACCAAATTTCGTTCTTCTAGGTTAAACCGTTCGTTTGCAGTAACCTTTTTCATTTTTAGGTTTCACTCTGTTTTCTCCTATAGGGATACATGTATTTGGAACTCTAAATCAAACACGGTCTGTGCTAGCTCTTTGAAACTTGACAAAATAAAGCAGTTTCAAGTTCTATCTGTATGGTTTGTTTGCTGTTGATGTAGCCAAAAAGAGCCTGGCGAAAATCTCTTTCATGAAAAGGGGTTGCCAAGCTTCCAAAAAACTACGAGTTGCCTGAAATCTCAGCAAACATTTTTTCATCCAATCTTGATGATTCTTTCAGGTAATGATCAGTACAGCAAAACCACTTCGCTCACCAAATTTCGTTTTTCTGGGTTAAACCGTTCGTTTGCAGTAACCGTTTTCATTTTTAGGTTTCACTCTGTTTTCTCCTATAGGGATACATGTATTTGGAACTCTAAATCAAACACGGTTTGTGCTAGCTCTTTGAAACTTGACACAATAAAGCAGTTTCAAGTTCTGTCTCTATGGTTTGTTTGCTGTTAATGTAGCCCTAAGAAGAGACTGGCGAAAATCACTTTCTTTTGAAGGGGTTGCCAAGCTTCCAAAAAACTACGAGTTGCCTGAAATCTCAGCAAACATTTTTTCAACCAATCTTGATTATTCTTTCAGGTAATGATCAGTACACCAAAACCAGTTGGTCACCAAATTTCGTTCTTCTAGGTTAAACCGTTCGTTTGCAGTAACCGTTTTCATTTTTAGGTTTCACTCTGTTTTCTCCTATAGGGATACATGTATTTGGAACTCTAAATCAAACACGGTTTGTGCTAGCTCTTTGAAACTTGACACAATAAAGCAGTTTCAAGTTCTATCTCTATGGTTTGTTTGCTGTTGATGTAGCCCTAAGCAGTGACTGGCGAAAATCACTTTTATGGAAAGGGGTTGCCAAGCTTCCAAAAAACTACTAGTTGCCTGAAATCTCAGCCAACATTTTTTCACCCAATCTTGATGATTCTTTCAGGTAATGATCAGTACACCAAAGCCACTTGGCTCACCATATTTCGTTCTTCCACGTTAAACAGTTCGTTTGCAGTAACCGTTTTCATTTCTGGTTTCACTCTGTTTTCTCCTATAGGGATACATGTATTTGGAACTCTAAATCAAACACGGTTTGTGCTAGCTCTTTGAAACTTGACACAATAAAGCAGTTTCAAGTTCTATCTCTATGGTTTGTTTGCTGTTGATGTAGCCCTAAGCAGAGACTGGAGAAAATCACTTTCATGGAAAGGGTTGCAAAGCTTCTAAAAAACTATGAGTTGTCTGAAATCTCAGCAAATATTTCTTCAACCAATCTTGATGATTCTTTCAGGTAATGATCAGTACACCAAAACCACTTGGCTAACCAAATTTTGTTCTTCTAGGTTAAATCGTTCGTTTGCAGTAACCATTTTCATTTTTAGGTTTCACTCTGTTTTCTCCTATAGGGATACATGTATTTGGAACTCTAAATCAAACACGGTTTGTGGTAGCTCTTTGAAACTTGAAACAATTAAGCAGTTTCAAGTTCTATCTCTATGGTTAGTTTGCTGGTGGTGTAGCCCTAAGCAGAGACTGGCGAAAATCACTTTGATGGAAAGGGGCTGCCAAGTTTCCAAAAAACTACGAGTTGCCTGAAATCTCAGCAAACATTTTTTTCACCCAATCTTGATGATTCTTTTAGGTAATGATCAGTAGACCAAAATCACTTGGCTCACCAAATTTCGTTCTTCTAGGTTAAACCGTTCGTTTGCAGTAACCGTTTTCATTTTTAGGTTTCACTCTGTTTTCTCCTATAGAGATACATGTATTTGGAACTCTAAATAAAACACGGTTTGTGCTTGATCTTTGAAACTTTACACAATAAAGCAGTTTTAAGTTCTATCTCTATGGTTTGTTTGCTGTTGATGTAGCCCTAATCAGAGAGTAGCGAAAATCACTTTCAGGGAAAGGGGTTGCCAAGCTTCCAAAAAACTACGAGTTGCATGAAATCTCAGTCAACATTTTCTCACCCAATCTTCATGATTCTTTCAGGTAATGATCAGTACACCATAACCACTTGGCTCACCTAATTTCGTTCTTCTAGGTTAAACCGTTCGTTGGCAGTAACCGTTTTCATTTTTATGTTTCACTCTTTATTTTATCCTATTGGGATACATGTAGTTGGAACTCTAAATCAAACACAGTTTGTGCTAGCTCTTTGAAACTTGATACAATAAAGCAGTTTCAAGTTCTATCTCTATAGTTTGTTTGCTGTTCATGTAGCCCTAAGCAGAGAGTGGCGAAAATCACTTTTATGGAAAGGGGTTGCCAAGCTTCCAAAAAACTACGAGTTCCCTGAAATCTCAGCAAACATTTTTTCACCCAATCTTGATGATTCTTTCCGGTAATTATCAGTACAACAGAACCACTTGGCCCACCAAATTTCGTTCTTCTAGGTTAAACCGTTCGTTTGCAGTAACCGTTTTTATTTTTAGGTTTCACTCTGTCTGCTCCTATAGGGATACATGTATTTGAAACTCTAAATCAAACTCGGTTTGTGCTAGCTCTTTTCAACTTGACAAAATAAAGCAGTTTCAAGTTCTATCTCTGTGGATTGTTTGCTGTTGATGTAGCCCTAAGCAGAGACTGGCGAAAATCACTTTCATGGAAAGGGGTTGCCAAGCTTCCAAAAAACTACGAGTTGCCTGAAATCTCAGCCAACATTTTTCCACCCAATCTTGATGATTCTTTCAGGTAAGGATCAGTACACCAAAACCACTAGGCTCACCAAGTTTCGTTCTTTTAGGTTAAACAGTTCGTTTGCAGTAACCATTTTCATTTTTAGGTTTCACTCTGTTTTCTCCTATAGAGATACATGTATTTGGAACTCTAAATCAAACAAGGTTTGTGCTAGCTCTTTGAACCTTGACACAATAAAGCAGTTTCAAGTTCTAACTCTATGGTTTGTTTGCTGTTGATGTAACCCTAGGCAGAGACTGGCGAAAATCACTTTCATGGAAAGGGGTTGCCAAGCTTCCAAAAAACTACGAGTTGCCTGAAATCTCAGCCAACATTTTTTCACCCAATCTTGATGATTCTTTCAGGTAATGATCAGTAAACCAAAACCACTTGGCTCACCAAATTTCGTTCTTCTAGGTTAAACCGTTCGTTTGCAGAAACCGTTTTCATTTTTAGGTTTCACTCTGTTTTCTCCTATAGAGATACATGTATTTGGAACTCTAAATCAAACACGGTTTTTGCTAGCTCTTTGAAACTTGACACAATAAAGCAGTTTCCAGGTCTATCTCTATGGTTTGTTTGCTGTTGATGTAGCCGTAAGCAGAGACTGGCGAAAATCACTTTCATGGAAAGGGGGTGCCAAGCTTCCAAAAAACTACGAGTTGCCTGAAATCTCAGCAAACATTTATTCACCCAATCTTGATAATTCTTTCAGGTAAGGATCAGTATACCAAAACCACTAGGCTCACCAAGTTTCGTTCATTTAGGTTAAACAGTTCGTTTGCAGTAACCGTTTTCATTTTTAGGTTTCACTCTGTTTTCTCCTATAGAGATACATGTATTTGGAACTCTAAATCAAACATGGTTTGTGCTAGCTATTTGAAACTTGACACAATAAAGCAGTTTCAAGTTCTATCTCTATGGTTTGTTTTCTGTTGATGTAGCCCTAAGCAGAGACTGGCGAAAATCACTTTCATGGAAAGGGGTTGCCATGCTTCCAAAAAACTACGAGTTGCCTGAAATCTCAGCAAAAATTTTTTCACTCAATCTTGATGATTCTTTCAGGTAATGATCAGTATACCAAAACCACTTTGCTCACCAAATTTCGTTCTTCTAGGTTAAACCGTTCGTTTGCAGTAACCGTTTTCATTTTTAGGTTTCACTCTGTTTTCTCCTCTAGGGATACATGTATTTGCAACTCTAAATCAAACACGGTTTGTGCTAGCTCTTTGAAACTTGACACAATAAACAGTTTCAAGTTCTATCTGTATGGTTTGTTTGCTGTTGATGTAGCCCTAAGCAGAGACTGGCAAAAATCACTTTCATGGAAAGGGGTTGCCAAGCTTCCAAAAAACTATGAGTTGCCTGAAATCTCAGGAAACATTTTTTCACCCAATCTTGATGATTCTTTCTGTTAATGATCAGTACACCAAAACCACTTTGTTCACCAAATTTCATTCTTCTTGGTTAAACTGTTCCTTTGCAGTAACCGTTTTCATTTTTAGGTTTCACTCTGTTTTCTCCTACAGGGATACATGTATTTGGAACTCTAAATGAAACACGGCTTGTGCTAGCTATTTGACTTGACACAATAAAGGAGTTTCAAGTTCTATCTCTATGGTTTGTTTGCTGTTGATTTAGCCATAAGCAGAGACTGGCGAAAATCACTTTCATGGAAAGGGGTTGCCAAGCTTCCAAAAAAATACGAGTTGCCTGAAATCTCAGCAAACATTTTTTCACCCAATCTTGATGATTCTTTCAGGTCATGATCAGTACACCAAAACCACTTGACTCACCAAATTTCGTTTTTCTAGGTTAAACCGTTCGTTTGCAGTAACCGTTTTCATTTTTAGGTTTCACTCTGTTTTCTCCTATAGGGATACATGTATTTGGGACTCTAAATCAAACACGGTTTGTGCTAGCTCTTTGAAACTTGACACATTAAAGCAGTTTCAAGTTCTACCTCTATGGGTTGTTTTCTCTTGATGTAGCCCTAAGCAGAGACTGGCGAAAATCACTTTCATGGAAAGGGGTTGCCAAGCTTCCAAAAAACTACGAGTTGCCTGAAATCTCAGCCAACATTTTTTCACCCAATCTTGATGCTTCTTTCAGGTAATGATCAGTAAACCAAAACCACTTGGCTCACCAAATTTCGTTCTTCTAGGTTAAACCGTTCGTTTGCAGAAACCGTTTTCATTTTTAGGTTTCACTCTGTTTTCTCCTATAGAGATACATGTATTTGGAACTCTAAATCAAACACGGTTTTTGCTAGCTCTTTGAAACTTGACACAATAAAGCAGTTTCCAGGTCTATCTCTATGGTTTGTTTGCTGTTGATGTAGCCCTAAGCAGAGACTGGCGAAAATCACTTTCATGGAAAGGGGTTGCCAAGCTTCCAATAAACTACGAGTTGCCTGAAATCTCAGCAAACATTTATTCACCCAATCTTGATAATTCTTTCAGGTAAGGATCAGTATACCAAAACCACTAGGCTCACCAAGTTTCGTTCTTTTTGGTTAAACAGTTCGTTTGCAGTAACCGTTTTCATTTTTAGGTTTCACTCTGTTTTCTCCTATAGAGATACATGTATTTGGAACTCTAAATCAAACACGGTTTGTGCTAGCTCTTTGAAACTTGACACAATAAAGCAGTTTCAAGTTCTATCTCTATGGTTTGTTTGCTGTTGATGTAGCCCAAAGCAGAGACTGGAGAAAATCACTTTCATGGAAAGGGGTTGCCAAGCTTCCAAAGAACTACGAGTTGCCTGAAATCTCAGCCAACATTTTTTCACCCAATCTTGATGATTCTTTCAGGTAATATTCAGTACACTAAAACCACTTGGCTCACCAAATTTCGTTCTTCTAGGTTAAACCGTTCGTTTGCAGTAACCGTTTTCATTTTTAGGTTTCACTCTGTTTTCTCCTATAGGGATACATATATTTGGAACTCTAAATAAAACACGGTTTGTGCTAGCTCTTTGAAACTTGATACAATAAAGCAGTTTCAAGTTCTATCTCTATGGTTTGTTTGCTGTTGATGTAGCCCTAAGCAGAGACTGCCGAAAATCACTTTCATGGAAAGGGGTTGCCAAGCTTCCAAAAAACTACGAGTTGCCTGAAATCTCAGCCAACATTTTTTCATCCAATCTTGATGATTCTTTCAGGTAATGATCAGTACACCAAAACCACTTGGCTCACCAAATTTCGTTCTTCTAGGTTAAACCGTTCGTTTGCAGAAAACGTTTTCATTTTTAGGTTTCACTCTGTTTTCTCCTATAGAGATACATGTATTTGGAACTCTAAATCAAACACGGTTTGTGCTGGCTCTTTGAAACATGACACAATAAAGCAGTTTCAAGTTCTATCTCTATGGTTTGTTTGCTGTTTCTGTAGCCCTAAGCAGAGACTAGAGAAAATCACTTTCATGGAAAGGGCTTGCCAAGCTTCCAAAAAACTACGAGTTGCCGGAAATCACATCCAACATTCTTTCACCCAATCTTGATGATTCTTTCAGATAATGATCAGTACACCAAAACCACTTAGCTCACAAAATTTCGTTTTCTAAGTTAAACCGTTCGTTGGCAGTAACCGTTTTCATTTTTAGGTTTCACTCTGTTTTCTCCTATAGAGATACATGTATTTGGAACTCTAAATCAAACACGGTTTGTGCTAGCTCTTTGAAACTTGACACAGTAAAGCAGTTTCAAGTTCTAACTCTATGGTTTGTTTGCTCTTGATGTAGCACTAAGCAGAGACTGGAGAAAATCACTTTCATGGAAAGGGGTTGCCAAGCTTCCAAAAAACTACGAGTTGTCGGAAATCTCAGCCAACATTTTTTCACCCAATCTTGATGATTCTTTCAGGTAATGATCAGTACACCAAAACCACTTGGCTCACCAAATTTCGTTCTTCTAGGTTAAACCGTTCGTTTGCAGTAACCTTTTTCATTTTTAGGTTTCACTCTGTTTTCTCCTATAGGGATACATGTATTTGGAACTCTAAATCAAACACGGTTTGTGCTAGCTCTTTGAAACTTGACACAATAATGCAGTTTCATGTTGTATCTGTATGGTTTGTTTGGTGTTGATGTAGCCCTAAGGAGAGATGGCGAAAATCACTTTCATGGAAAGGGGTTGCCAAGCTTCCAAAAAACTACGAATTGCCTGAAATCTCAGCCAACATTTTTTCACCCAATCTTGATGATTCTTTCAGGTAATGATCAGTACACCAAAACCACTAGGCTCACCAAGTTTCGTTCTTCTAGGTTAAACCGTTCGTTTGAAGTAACCGTTTTCATTTTTAGGTTTCACTCTGCTTTCTCCTATAGGGATACATGTATTTGGAACTCTAAATCAAACACGGTTTGTGCTAGCTCTTTGAAACTTGACACATTAAAGCAGTTTCAAGTTCTACCTCTATGGGTTGTTTTCTCTTGATGTAGCCCTAAGCAGAGACTGGCGAAAATCACTTTCATGGAAAGGGGTTGCCAAGCTTCCAAAAAACTACGAGTTGCCTGAAATCTCAGCCAACATTTTTTCACCCAATCTTGATGATTCTTTCAGGTAATGATCAGTAAACCAAAACCACTTGGCTCACCAAATTTCGTTCTTCTAGGTTAAACCGTTCGTTTGCAGAAACCGTTTTCATTTTTAGGTTTCACTCTGTTTTCTCCTATAGAGATACATGTATTTGGAACTCTAAATAAAACACGGTTTTTGCTAGCTCTTTGAAACTTGACACAATAAAGCAGTTTCCAGGTCTATCTCTATGGTTTGTTTGCTGTTGATGTAGCCCTAAGCAGAGACTGGCGAAAATCACTTTCATGGAAAGGGGTTGCCCAGCTTCCAAAAAACTACGAGTTGCCTGAAATCTCAGCAAACATTTATTCACCCAATCTTGATAATTCTTTCAGGTAAGGATCAGTATACCAAAACCACTAGGCTCACCAAGTTTCGTTCTTTTAGGTTAAACAGTTCGTTTGCAGTAACCGTTTTCATTTTTAGGTTTCACTCTGTTTTCTCCTATAGAGATACATGTATTTGGAACTCTAAATCAAACACGGTTTGTGCTAGCTCTTTGAAACTTGACACAATAAAGCAGGTTCAAGTTCTATCTCTATGGTTTGTTTGCTGTTGATGTAGCCCTAAGCAGAGACTGGCGAAAATCACTTTCATGGAAAGGGGTTGCCAAGCTTCCAAAGAACTACGAGTTGCCTGAAATCTCAGCCAACATTTTTTCACCCAATCTTGATGATTCTTTCAGGTAATATTCAGTACACTAAAACCACTTGGCTCACCAAATTTCGTTCTTCTAGGTTAAACCGTTCGTTTGCAGTAACCGTTTTCATTTTTAGGTTTCACTCTGTTTTCTCCTATAGGGATACATATATTTGGAACTCTAAATAAAACACGGTTTGTGCTAGCTCTTTGAAACTTGATACAATAAAGCAGTTTCAAGTTCTATCTCTATGGTTTGTTTGCTGTTGATGTAGCCCTAAGCAGAGACTGCCGAAAATCACATTCATGGAAAGGGGTTGCCAAGCTTCCAAAAAACTACGAGTTGCCTGAAATCTCAGCCAACATTTTTTCACCCAATCTTGATGATTCTTTCAGGTAATGATCAGTACACCAAAACCACTTGGCTCACCAAATTTCGTTCTTCTAGGTTAAACCGTTCGTTTGCAGAAAACGTTTTCATTTTTAGGTTTCACTCTGTTTTCTCCTATAGAGATACATGTATTTGGAACTCTAAATCAAACACGGTTTGTGCTAGCTCTTTGAAACTTGACACAATAAAGCAGTTTCAAGTTCTATCTCTATGGTTTGTTTGCTGTTGATGTAGCCCTAAGCAGAGACTGGCGAAAATCACTTTCATGGAAAGGGGTTGCCAAGCTTCCAAAAAACTACGAGTTGCCTGAAATCTCAGCCAACATTTTTCCACCCAATCTTGATGATTCTTTCAGGTAAGGATCAGTACACCAAAACCACTAGGCTCACCAAGTTTCGTTCTTTTAGGTTAAACAGTTCGTTTGCAGTAACCATTTTCATTTTTAGGTTTCACTCTGTTTTCTCTTATAGAGATACATGTATTTGGAACTCTAAATCAAACAAGGTTTGTGCTAGCTCTTTGAACCTTGACACAATAAAACAGTTTCAAGTTCTAACTCTATGGTTTGTTTGCTGTTGATGTAACCCTAAGCAGAGACTGGCGAAAATCACTTTCATGGAAAGGGGTTGCCAAGCTTCCAAAAAACTACGAGTTGCCTGAAATCTCAGCAAACATTTTTTCACCCAATCTTGATGATTCTTTCAGGTAATGATCAGTACACCAAAACCACTTGACTCACCAAATTTCGTTCTTCTAGGTTAAACCGTTCGTTTGCAGTAACCGTTTTCATTTTTAGGTTTCACTCTGTTTTCTCCTATAGGGATACATGTATTTGGAACTCTAAATCAAACACGGTTTGTGCTAGCTCTTTGAAACTTGACACATTAAAGCAGTTTCAAGTTCTACCTCTATGGGTTGTTTTCTCTTGATGTAGCCCTAAGCAGAGACTGGCGAAAATCACTTTCATGGAAAGGGGTTGCCAAGCTTCCAAAAAACTACGAGTTGTCGGAAATCTCAGCCAACATTCTTTCACCCAATCTTGATGATTCTTTCAGGTAATGATCAGTACACCAAAACCACTTGGCTCACCAAATTTCGTACTTCTAGGTTAAACCGTTCGTTTGCAGTAACCGTTTTCATTTTTAGGTTTCACTCTGTTTTCTCCTATAGGGATACATGTATTTGGAACTCTAAATCAAACACGGTTTGTGCTAGCTCTTTGAAACTTGACACAATAATGCAGTTTCATGTTGTATCTGTATGGTTTGTTTGGTGTTGATGTAGCCCTAAGGAGAGATGGCGAAAATCACTTTCATGGAAAGGGGTTGCCAAGCTTCCAAAAAACTACGACTTGCCTGAAATCTCAGCCAACATTTTTTCACCCAATCTTGATGATTCTTTCAGGTAATGATCAGTACACCAAAACCACTTGGATCACCAAATTTCGTTCTTCTAGGTTAAACCGTTCGTTTGCAGTAACCGTTTTCATTTTTAGGTTTCACTCTGTTTTATCCTATAGGGATACATGTATTTGGAACTCTAAATCAAACACGGTTTGTGCTAGCTCTTTGAAACTTGACACAATAAAGCAGTTTCAAGTTCTATCTCTATAGTTTGTTTGCTGTTGATGTAGCCCTAAGCAGAGACTGGAAAAATCACTTTCATGGAAAGGGGTTGCCAAGCTTCCAAAAAACTACGAGTTGCCTGAAATCTCAGCAAACATTTATTCACCCAATCTTGATGATTCTTTCAGGTAATGATCAGTACACCAAAACCACTTGGCTCACCAAATTTCGTTCTTCTAGGTTAAACCGTTCGTTTGAAGTAACCGTTTTCATTTTTAGGTTTCACTCTGCTTTCTCCTATAGGGATACATGTATTTGGAACTCTAAATCAAACACGGTTTTTGCTAGCTCTTTGAAACTTGACACAATAAAGCAGTTTCCAGGTTTATCTCTATGGTTTGTTTGCTGTTGATGTAGCCCTAAGCAGAGACTGGCGAAAATCACTTACATAGAAAAGGGTTGCCAAGCTTCCAAAGAACTACGAGTTGCCTGAAATCTCAGCCAACATTTTTTCACCCAATCTTGATGATTCTTTCAGCTAATATTCAGTACACTAAAACCACTTGGCTCACCAAATTTCGTTCTTCTAGGTTAAACCGTTCGTTTGCAGTAACCGTTTTCATTTTTAGGTTTCACTCTGTTTTCTCCTATAGGGATACATGTATTTGGAACTCTAAATCAAACATGGTTTGTGCTAGCTCTTTGAAACTTGACAGAATAAAGCAGTTTCAAGTTCTATCTCTATGGTTTGTTTGCTGTTGATGTAGCCCTAAGGAGAGACCTGAGAAAATCACTTTCATGGAAAGGGTTGCCAAGCTTCCAAAAAACTACGAGTTGCCTGAAATCTCAGCAAACATTTTTTCACCCAATCTTGATGATTCTTTCAGGTAATGATCAGTACACCAAAGCCACTTGACTCACCAAATTTCGTTATTCTAGGTTATACCGTTCGTTTGCAGTAACCATTTTCATTTTTAGGTTTCACTCTGTTTTCTCCTATAGGGATACATGTATTTGGAACTCTAAATCAAACACGGTTTGTGCTAGCTCTTTGAAACTTGACACATTAAAGCAGTTTCAAGTTCTATCTCTATGGGTTGTTTTCTCTTGATGTAGCCCTAAGCAGAGACTGGCGAAAATCACTTTCATGGAAAGGGGTTGCAAAGCTTCCAAAAAACTACGAGTTGCCTGAAATCTCAGCCAACATTTTTTCACCCAATCTTGATGATTCTTTCATGTAATGATCAGTACACCAAAACCACTTGGCTCACAAAATTTCGTTCTTCGAGGTTAAACCGTTCGTTTGCAGAAAACGTTTTCATTTTTAGGTTTCACTCTGTTTTCTCCTATAGAGATACATGTATTTGGAACTCTAAATCAAACACGGTTTGTGCTAGCTCTTTGAAACATGACACAATAAAGCAGTTTCAAGTTCTATCTCTATGGTTTGTTTGCTGTTTCTGTAGCCCTAAGCAGAGACTAGAGAAAATCACTTTCATGGAAAGGGCTTGCCAAGCTTCCAAAAAACTACGAGTTGCCGGAAATCTCAGCCAACATTCTTTCACCCAATCTTGATGATTCTTTCAGATAATGATCAGTACACCAAAACCACTTGGCTCACCAAATTTCGTTCTTCTAGGTTAAACCGTTCGTTTGCAGAAACCGTTTTCATTTTTAGGTTTCACTCTGTTTTCTCCTATAGAGATACTTGTATATGGAACTCTAAATCAAACACGGTTTTTGCTAGCTCTTTGAAACTTGAAACAATAAAGCAGTTTCCAGGTCTATTTCTATGGTTTGTTTGCTGTTGATGTAGCCCTAAGAAGAGACTGGCGAAAATCACTTTCATGGAAAGGGGTAGCCAAGCTTCCAAAAAACTACGAGTTGCCTGAAATCTCAGCAAACATTTATTCACCCAATCTTGATGATTCTTCCAGGTAAGGATCAGTACACCAAAACCACTAGGCTCACCAAATTTCGTTCTTCTAGGTTAAACCGTTCGTTTGAAGTAACCGTTTTCATTTTTAGGTTTCACTCTGCTTTCTCCTATAGGGATACATGTATTTGGAACTCTAAATCAAACACGGTTTGTGCTAGCTCTTTGAAACTTGACACAATAAAGCAGTTTCAAGTTCTATCTTAATGCAATGTTTGCTGTTGATGTAGCCCTAAGCAGAGACCTGAGAAAATCACTTTCACGGAAAGGGTTGCCAAGCTTCCAAAAAACTACGAGTTTCCTGAAATCTCAGCAAACATTTTTTCACCCAATCTTGATGATTCTTTCAGGTAATGATCAGTACACCAAAACCACTTGACTCACCAAATTTCATTCTTCTAGGTTATACCGTTCGTTTGCAGTAACCATTTTCATTTTTAGGTTTCACTCTGTTTTCTCCTATAGGGATACATGTATTTGGAACTCTAAATCAAACACGGTTTGTGCTAGCTCTTTGAAACTTGACACATTAAAGCAGTTTCAAGTTCTATCTCTATGGGTTGTTTTCTCTTGATGTAGCCCTAAGCAGAGACTGGCGAAAATCACGTTCATGGAAAGGGGTTGCCAAGCTTCCAAAAAACTACGAGTTGCCTGAAATCTCAGCCAACATTTTTTCACCCAATCTTGATGATTCTTTCAGGTAATGATCAGTACACCAAAACCACTTGGCTGACCAAATTTCGTGATTCTAGGTTAAACCGTTCGTTTGCAGAAACCATTTTAATTTTTAGGTTTCACTCTGTTTTCTCCTATAGAGATACATGTATTTGGAACTCTAAATCAAACACGGTTTTTGCTAGCTCTTTGAAACTTGGCACAATAAAGCAGTTTCCAGGTCTATCTCTATGGTTTGTTTGCTGTTGTTGTAGCGCTAAGAAGAGACTGGCGAAAATCACTTTCATGGAAAGGTGTAGCCAAGCTTCCAAAAAACTACGAGTTGCCTGAAATCTCAGCAAACATATATTCACCCAATCTTGATGATTCTTTCAGGTAAGGATCAGTACACCAAAACCACTAGGCTCACCAAGTTTCGTTCTTTTAGGTTAAACCGTTCGTTTGCAGTAACCGTTTTCATTTTTAGGTTTCACTCTGTTTTCTCCTATAGGGATACATGTATTTGGAACTCTAAATCAAACACGGTTTGTGCTACCTCTTTGAAACTTGACACAATAAAGCAGTTTCAAGTTCTATCTCTATGGTTTGTTTGCTGTTGATGTAGCCCTAAGCAGAGACCTGCGAAAATCACTTTCATGGAAAGGGGTTGTAAAGCTTCCAAAAAACTACGAGTTGCCTGAAATCTCAGCAAACATTTTTTCACCCAATCTTGATGATTCTTTCAGGTAATGATCAGTACACCAAAACCACTTGAATCACCAAATTTCGTTCTTCTAGGTTAAACCGTTCGTTTGCAGTAACCGTTTTCATTTTTAGTTTTCACTCTGTTTTCTCCTATAGGGATACATGTATTTGAACTCTAAATCAAACACGGTTTGTGATAGCTCTTTGGAACTTGACCCAATAGAGCAGTTTCAAGTTCTATCTCTATGGTTTGTTTGCTGTTGATGTAGCCCTAAGCAGAGACCTGCGATAATCACTTTCATGGAAAGGGGTTTCCAAGTTTCCAAAAAACTACGAGTGGCCTGAAATCTCAGCCAACATTTTTTCACCCAATCTTGATGATTCTTTCAGGTAATGATCAGTACACCAAAACCACTTGGCTGACCAAATTTTGTGATTCTAGGTTAAACCGTTCGTTTGCAGAAACCATTTTAATTTTTAGGTTTCACTCTGTTTTCTCCTATAGAGATACATGTATTTGGAACTCTAAATCAAACACGGTTTTTGCTAGCTCTTTGAAACTTGGCACAATAAAGCAGTTTCCAGGTCTATCTCTATGGTTTGTTTGCTGTTGATGTAGCGCTAAGAAGAGACTGGCGAAAATCACTTTCATGGAAAGGTGTAGCCAAGCTTCCAAAAAACTACGAGTTGCCTGAAATCTCAGCAAACATATATTCACCCAATCTTGATGATTCTTTCAGGTAAGGATCAGTACACCAAAACCACTAGGCTCACCAAGTTTCGTTCTTTTAGGTTAAACCGTTCGTTTGCAGTAACCGTTTTCATTTTTAGGTTTCACTCTGTTTTCTCCTATAGGGATACATGTATTTGGAACTCTAAATCAAACACGGTTTGTGCTACCTCTTTGAAACTTGACACAATAAAGCAGTTTCAAGTTCTATCTCTATGGTTTGTTTGCTGTTGATGTAGCCCTAAGCAGAGACCTGCGAAAATCACTTTCATGGAAAGGGGATGTAAAGCTTCCAAAAAACTACGAGTTGCCTGAAATCTCAGCAAACATTTTTTCACCCAATCTTGATGATTCTTTCAGGTAATGATCAGTACACCAAAACCACTTGAATCACCAAATTTCGTTCTTCTAGGTTAAACCGTTCGTTTGCAGTAACCGTTTTCATTTTTAGTTTTCACTCTGTTTTCTCCTATAGGGATACATGTATTTGAACTCTAAATCAAACACGGTTTGTGATAGCTCTTTGAAACTTGACCCAATAGAGCAGTTTCAAGTTCTATCTCTATGGTTTGTTTGCTGTTGATGTAGCCCTAAGCAGAGACCTGCGATAATCACTTTCATGGAAAGGGGTTTCCAAGTTTCCAAAAAACTACGAGTGGCCTGAAATCTCAGCCAACATTTTTTCACCCAATCTTGATGATTCTTTCAGGTAATGATCAGTACACCAAAACCACTTGGCTCACCAAGTTTCGTTTTTCTAGGTTAAACCGTTCGTTTGCAGTAACCGTTTTCATTTTTAGGTTTCACTCTTTTTTCTCCTATAGTGATACATGTATTTGGAACTCTAAAGCAAACACGGTTTGTGCTAGCTCTTTGAAACTTAACAAAATAAAGCAGTTTCAAGTTCTATCTCTATGGTTTGTTTGCTGTTGCTGTAGCCCTAAGCAGAGACTGGCGAAAATAACTTTCATGGAAAGGGGTGGCCAAGCTTCCAAAAAACTACGAGTTGCCTGAAATCTCAGACAACATTTTTTCACCCAATCTTGATGATTCTTTCAGGTAAGGATCAGTACACCAAAACCACTTGGCTCACCAAATTTCGTTTTTCTAGGTTAAACCGTTCGTTTGCAGTAACCGTTTTCATTTTTAGGTTTCACTCTGTTTTCTCCTATAGGGATACATGTATTTGGAACTCTAAATCAAACACGGTTTGTGCTAGCTCTATGAAACTTGACAGAATAAAGCAGTTTCCAGTTCTATCTCTATGGTTTGTTTGCTCTTGATGTAGCCCTAAGCAGAGACTGGCGAAAATCACTTTCATGGAAAGGGCTTGCCAAGCTTCCAAAAAACTACGAGTTGCCTGAAATCTCAGCCAACATTTTTTCACCCAATCTTGATGATTCTTTCAGGTAATGATCAGTACACCAAAACCACTTGAATCACCAAATTTCGTTCTTCTAGGTTAAACCGTTCGTTTGCAGTAACCGTTTTCATTTTTAGTTTTCACTCTGTTTTCTCCTATAGGGATACATGTATTTGGAACTCTAAATCAAACACGGTTTGTGATAGCTCTTTGAAACTTGACCCAATAGAGCAGTTTCAAGTTCTATCTCTATGGTTTGTTTGCTGTTGATGTAGCCCTAAGCAGAGACCTGCGATAATCACTTTCATGGAAAGGGGTTTCCAAGTTTCCAAAAAACTACGAGTGGCCTGAAATCTCAGCCAACATTTTTTCACCCAATCTTGATGATTCTTTCAGGTAATGATCAGTACACCAATACCACTTGGCTCACCAAGTTTCGTTTTTCTAGGTTAAACCGTTCATTTGCAGTAACCGTTTTCATTTTTAGGTTTCACTCTGTTTTCTCCTATAGGGATACATGTATTTTGAACTCTAAATCAAACACGGTTTGTGCTAGCTCTTTGAAACTTGACACAATAAAGCAGTTTCAAGTTCTATCTCTATGGTTTGTTTGCTGTTGATGTAGCCCTAAGCAGAGACTGGCGAAAATCACTTTCATGAAAAGGGGTTGCCAAGCTTCCAAAAAACTACGAGTTGCCTGAAATCTCCTCCAACATTTTTTCACCCAATCTTGATGATTCTTTCAGGAAATAATCAGTACACCAAAACCACTTGGCTCACCAAATTTCGTTATTCTAGGTTAAACCGTTCGTTTGCAGTAACCGTTTTCATTTTTAGGTTTCACTCTTTTTTCTCCTATAGTGATACATGTATTTGGAACTCTAAAGCAAACACGGTTTGTGCTAGCTCTTTGAAACGTAACAAAATAAAGCAGTTTCAAGTTCTATCTCTATGGTTTGTTTGCTGTTGCTGTAGCCCTAAGCAGAGACTGCCGAAAATAACTTTCATGGAAAGGGGTGGACAAGCTTCCAAAAAACTACGAGTTGCCTGAAATCTCAGCCAACATTTTTTCACCCAATCTTGATGATTCTTTCAGGTAAGGATCAGTACACCAAAACCACTTGGCTCACCAAATTTCGTTTTTCTAGGTTAAACCGTTCGTTTGCAGTAACCGTTTTCATTTTTAGGTTTCACTCTGTTTTCTCCTATAGGGATACATGTATTTGGAACTCTAAATCAAACACGGTTTGTGCTAGCTCTATGAAACTTGACAGAATAAAGCAGTTTCCAGTTCTATCCCTATGGTTTGTTTGCTGTTGATGTAGCCCTAAGCAGAGACTGGCGAAAATCACTTTCATGGAAAGGGCTTGCCAAGCTTCCAAAAAACTACGAGTTGCCTGAAATCTCAGCCAACATTTTTTCACCCAATCTTGATGATTCTTTCAGGTAATGATCAGTACACCAATACCACTTGGCTCACCAAATTTCGTTCTTCTAGGTTAAACCGTTCGTTGGCAGTAACCGTTTTCATTTTTAGGTTTCACTCTGTTTTCTCCTATAGGGATACATGTATTTGGAACTCTAAATCAAACACGGTTTGTGATAGCTCTTTGAAACTTGACCCAATAGAGCAGTTTCAAGTTCTATCTCTATGGTTTGTTTGCTGTTGATGTAGCCCTAAGCAGAGACCTGCGATAATCACTTTCATGGAAAGGGGTTGCCAAGCTTCCAAAAAACTACAAGTTTCCTGAAATCTCAGCAATCATTTTTTCACCCAATCTTGATGATTCTTTCAGGTAATGATCAGTACACCAAATCCACTTGACTCACCAAATTTCGTTCTTCTAGGTTAAACCGTTCGTTTGCAGTAACCGTTTTCATTTTTATGTTTCACTCTCTTTTCTCCTATAGGGAACATGTATTTGGAACTCTAAATCAAACACGGTTTGTGCTAGCTGTTTGAAACTTGACACATTAAAGCAGTTTCAAGTTCTATCTCTATGGGTTGTTTTCTCTTGATGTAGCCCTAAGCAGAGACTGGCGAAAATCACTTTCATGAAAAGGGGTTGCCAAGCTTCAAAAAAACTACGAGTTGCCTCAAATCTCAGCCAACATTTTTTCAAACAATCTTGATGATTCTTTCAGGTAATGATCAGTACACCAAAACCACTTGGCTCACCAAATTTCGTTCTTCTATGTTAAACAGTTCGTTTGCAGAATCCATTTTAATTTTTAGGTTTCACTCTATTTTCTCCTATAGAGATACATGTATTTGGAACTCTAAATCAAACACGGTTTTTGCTAGCTCTTTGAAACTTGACACAATAAAGCAGTTTCCAGGTCTATCTCTATGGTTTGTTTGCTGTTGATGTAGCCCTAAGAAGAGACTGGCGAAAATCACTTTCATGGAAAGGGGTTGCCAAGCTTC